>NC_057688.1:1481807-1491065 GCF_014466175.1 Vespula pensylvanica | reverse complement strand
AGAGAGAGAGAGAGAGAGAGAGTAGAAGAAAGAGAAAAAGAGAAAAAAGAGAGAGAGGGAGAGACCAGTACAGGGTTTCATCGCGAAAGCTGCAAAGAGCAGTAATCGTGTGGAGCCACTTGAAAGTTTCTCCGAATATACCGAAAGTGGTACATTGTAACACTTTTTCTTCTATGTTATATTTTATTTCTTCGTTCAGAAAAAAGATAAATCTTTTCGTTACTTGTTTTGCTTCTAATTATTATCAATTATTGTATGTTTCTTCTCGTTTCTTTTTTTTTCTCGTAATGATATTGTCCATATTACATGACCGTCTATTAAATAAAACAAAAAGAAATAAAGTTCATCGATAAAATACCGTGATAATGAAAAAAAAATAATAACATATGGATATATCTGTACATATTAAAAATAAAATAAATATAGACGTGATAGTGAAACAAAATAGGTTAATAGCACGAAGATCAATAGGATCCTTTCTTTTTTATTTTCATCGACGAACGGTATATTTCCTTTCAATTTTTATTTTCTTTTTTTCGATTATTATTTAGCAAAAATATCTTTTGGATTCTGAGCGTCTTTATGGAAATGCCAAGGCGCAATGACTACGATAGTTTTCTCGATTTCTTTTCATCTGTAGCCTATTCAACCGCAAAAGCTTTCACCATCTTACTTCTTTGAGAGTCAGAGAAACGTTTAAGAAGGGTGGAAGATCTGCAACGTCTCTTGCACTTCTAAATTCTATACTTAATTATTATTATTATTATTATTATTATTATTATTATTATTATTATTATTATTATTATTATTATTATTATTATTATTATCGTAATTCTAATTTTTTTGTATTACTCACAATCAACATAATCTTAAAAAAAATCAATAATATTAAAAGATTTTTCCCAATGTTCTACATAAAGTTTATACATATTTATGAAAAAACTGTCGGAGAAAATAAAGATTAATTGAATTATTATATTTGGTGAAATTCATTTTATGTATGAGATTAATAATGATAAATGATCTGCTTTTTTATTTTCTGATATATTATACTGTCTATAACTGTGATTATATTAATCATGGTAATAGCACAATTTAAATTATAAGGCAATTATAATACGCTTCGTCTTTTCTACATATAACTATGTATGTATCATATGTTTTGAAATTCGTTAGAGATTTATTTTGTTTGAGATCTTTCGTAAAAGGAAACGGTCATTAAGCTGGAATAATCGATTAACTAGCACGAACTCTGCTATTAGTTAGCATTTAAACAATACGAATTACTATAAAGAAAATATCTGAATAGCTTATAATTTATTTTTTAACGATTGATCAACTCGTTCATAGCTCTTTTTTTTTGTTCTAAGTCATTTTATTTTTAATTAAAATATATTTCATACTTTTACATTCACACACAGTGAATGTTTTTTTGATTATCAGGTTAAAATAAATTACAAGCATTTTTCATACGATATTTCTTGCTATCTACAACCCTTTTATCGTTCATATCACGAACGCTAAAGTGAATGAAAGCGAATTCTCCAAATTCCTTCATCGTAGTCGCGATACATGTTGAATTCTACTAGTATCAGTCCTTTCTAGACTATGTCGCATAGTCAGAGACCCTGAGCTATCTTACTCTTCGTAAGTGTGGCACTTTCGAGAATGCGAACTTGCGGTAAATCAAGTAGAGAGGATGCTGCGACGATCTTCTACTTATCCTCTCTTTCTCTCTCTCTCTCTCTCTCTCTCTCTCTCTCTCTCTCTCTCTCTCTCTTTCTCGTGTTTTACATATCGAGAGAGAAGAAAAATGTATCGAATAAATTCCAAGCCTGACGTAATCCTCCTAGAACATTACGCGTCTTCCCTCTAAATTACAGTTCTCTATTTCGTTCTATTGTTTTTTAGAATAAAAACAGAATTTGAAATTCTTGCGTTCCATCGAATGGAAATACTCTTGGTATTGCTTTCACTTGCTTCAAAATCTCATTTTCTTTAATATCACTTTAGAACGACTTCAGAAGAAAAAAGAAGAGAGAAATATAGAAAAAGAAAATGAGCAAAATAAAGAGACAGACAGAAAGAGAAAGAGAAAGAAAGAAAAAGAGAGGGAGAAAGAGACAAAGAGATATACAGGGAGAGAGAGAGAGAGAGAGAGAGAGAGAGAGAGAGAGAGAGAGCTCAAAGCAAAGTGGTTACTCAACGAGGTTAGTTTAAAAGATCCATTGTTTATATTTACAAGCGAGTGACTTCGAAGAAGCATCGGATGTCTTCTACATCTTCTTTAGGGGAGGTGAAAACGTTTATTAAGACGTGTTTACCGAGAAAACAGACTCCCCGAAGTTCAGATGAGAAAATGGCTGAGCGTAGATCAGATACATGTTAGTGCTTTAAGTCTCTAAAAACAATGACAAGTTTAATCTAAAATAATTTATAACACCCATATTTATTTAACTTTCCATTAGTTATACACTTATTAATTAATTATTAATAAATCAATTATTAATAAATTTTAAAGATCCCGTTTCAAAAAGAATTCGTTTTGTATCAATAACGACTTAATGATAATTAGACGATTTTTTATTAATCGATCTTTCTAACGACTTTTCAACGAGTAGAAACACGATCGATTGCTCATTAAGTTTCGCGAAAACGGTGGTTACCATCTCGTTAAAGGAAATTTATACTATCCAATACTAGAGCGTGTTCATCGATCGTGAAATTAGATACTACGAATTAAGTCGTGCGATAAAGCGAAACGAAGAGGAAATGATAAATGTTCCTCGGTTTTCTGTTGAAAATTATCTCCGAATATGAGAATTATTTTTCGTTTTGGTATGTCGTATCATGTTCTTGTTTCAAACAACAAGATATCAACATCGTCTTGAATTATTTCTTATTAGTACTATAAACACATTTTATACATAAAAGAAAGAAACAGAGAAAGAGAAATAGAAATAGAAAGAGACATGGAAAGAGAAAGAGAAAGAGAAAGAGAAAGAGAAAAAGAAAGAGAGAGAGAGAGAGAGAGAGAAAGAAGAAAGTTTGCCCAAGTTGATGAGACGAAACGATAATGCGCTCCGTCGAGACGCGAACAAAGCAGTCGTGTAAATTATAATGTCGGGTCACGACAAACGATCTTGCGACTCTAGTGAATTTTATTAAACAACTTCATTCGCGATGTTGATGACATCTTGTGGTAAGAAGAATACTTTTGCTTTTTTTTAAATACCCTTGTATTTGTAACAAACTAAGTAATGTGCGGCTATAATAATAATACTGACAATAATAATGACAATAATAATAATATAGAAAGTGAACAATATACCTGTAATAAATTAATACATTTTAATATATTTTTCTATTCCAAATGATATAAGTATGTAAATGAAAAAATACAAAGATGAAAAAAGTTGTACAAACTAAAAATACGATCTTTCCATTGTACTTAGAACGACCTCCAATTTGAAGAATAAATCGTGAGATAAATTGGAATATCAAGTTAAACGGTCCCTTGATATTTCTTTCCCTTTTTCTGTGTCGTGTCACGAGCAATTTGTGATAGCGTCGACAGCATCTGCGTGTTTTGGTCTAGACGAGAAGAGAAAGAGATGAGAGAACGCGATCTATGAGTGTAGATTAAGCGTCACTTTCTCGCGACGGGCTTCGAGGGTTGAAATTCGTAAAAGGAACAATAGCATCGCGTTGAGAGTGTAGGGGGATGAAACGATTACAATTCCACGGTCTGTTACACCGACTGTCCGATTTTACACAATCGTGCGGATCTATATATGAATGTAATCTACATATAACACGTGTATGCACATATCTATATATGTATCTATATACATATATTTAAAACGATAACAGAGAAGTTCGAGCGAACAACGTTTTAGACCAAACGTGTGTACACGAGTTTGTTGGCCGGAAACATGCCTCTGACCTGCCGGAAATCGCTCTGCGTTTTCTCAATAAGCGCGACGGCTCTCCAGTCTCTGATAATAATTCTCGATGAACGGATTTCCAACATGAGCAATGAATACGTTCGAGTCTCGTAAATTTTGAAGTGATTTATTGACTTGAACACGACTGCTTTATTCAGAGAGTTTCGCAACTATTTTAACTATTTTTAATAAATATCCAATACTGATATCTACATAGATAGACTAATTGATTTGATTCGATAGTTTGTGCTCTATTTTTTTTTTTTTTTTTTTTTTTTTTTTTCTTTAAAGATTACATTCTTAATCGCTTGAATAAACGTATATGCATTTTCGATTCATTTCACTGATTACACTTTTATATAAAGATACGAGAATCGTAATATTTACGATATCAAATTCTTCAAATGTTCAAAAAATAATTAATGAAATCGATAGAAATTTTTTCTATGACACGACAATAAGAGAATTTTTTTATTCAACCTTTTTACCATTTATGACTCGAAAGAATTCTCACGAAATCGTGAAATAAAAAGAATTATTTCTATATCGTCGGCCGATGTAAATGGTCCTGTCGGCCTGATGATTAATCGGTCGGCTTCATAAACGCAACGTCGTCGTCTGAAAATAGATGCGCTCATTTCTGAGCGTTCCAAGTAGCGCTTGTTGCCTTTTTCTTTTTATTCTTTTTTTTTTGTTCGAAGTTCGCTCGAATTCGCAATATTATTATTGCTATTTGAATGATAACAATCTCGTTAACGCGATGCAATTATCTCGTGAATGGCATAGTCACCGAAAATATCTTTTCTTTTTGTCGAATGTGCATACACATGTGCATATATATATTTTTACATACATATACATTCTTTTGTAGAATGAATGTATGTGTGTATGTGTGTATTGATTATTTCTCTTTTGAATATATTTGTATTTTAATAAAAAATGTCTCCACTACAATCGTTCACAGATGTAACGATTACGATTAAATAGAAGTGTTCGAGCATTAGATACGTTTCACGTACGATTAGTTTCAACGCTTAAATTATTTCCCCAATATCGGAAATTCACGAGCGAGTGGTATGTTAAATCATGTAATACGAACTTTGCCGAATTATTAAATTATAATTCGATCGGGATATAAAGTGCAATAGAAATGTAAAACCAACTCGAACAGATATATATATATATATATATATATATATATGTATGTATGTATGTATGTATGTATATATGTATGTATGTATATATTCGCATTCCATTGATTTCAGATCTCTGAAAACCAATCAGTCGAACGTTCCATTTGAAAGTAGTTAAAAGATTAAAAGTTATTTGACAAATTAAAAAAAGAAAAACAACAATGAACGAAAACGAGTTCGGAAAATTTGAGCGAATCAAATTTGAGGATATATTTTAGATTTTCGTATCGATAATTATAAGTCTCTATAAGAGAATTTACGTACTTACAGAGATACTTATAATAATATAAAAAAAACTATTGTGTGTGAGACTTTTTATTGTCAATTTTTGATTTATGGTATATGCAAAATACAAAAGATATGAGCATAGCAACACAATGGGTATGAATTGAAGAGAAAGCAAGGGATTTAAAAGCGTAGAGTGCGAACTAGATGTTTAAGGTTAGCAATGCAGAGAAAGCCTCTGGCAACATTAAGCGTTAGAATGACGTTATGCTTGCTAGCTCGTTTACCTGCTTGTCCTTTTGTAACACAAAACAGAAACGATAAAGAGATGCATTATTCACTGAGAATGAAAGACTCAAGGTATGTAAAGTAAATAAAAGAATGATAAAACGACGCTGTATTGTTTTAAACCGACAACATTGATAATCGAACTATTGACTAAAACTTGAAAATAGATTTCTATATATTTATATTTCTATTAGTAAGTAAATTCGTGACAGTCGAGTCTATTTTTATTCTCACATCAAATAAAGATGATGCTTTAAGAACTTCAAAGTATAAAAAAAACTCGAGTGCTCACGTCGACCTTCAGAGATGTTTACAAAAGCTTCATTTTTCAAAAGGTCTAGCCTAGAAAATCCACTTTCGGTACTCTTATACACTGCTATTTATGAACACCGCGAGCCTTAACCTTTCTCTCTCTCTCTCTCTCTCTCTTTCTTTCTCTCCCTTTCCCCCATATTTCTTTGAAATTGCTTCGCGAGTAGATCTGAACTCAAATTTTCCCTTACAACTTCGGTTATGCAGTTAAAACAACTATTCCTTCTCTCCGAAACTTTTATCCGTGTTACATTCAACGTTCTATTTAATTCTTGTAAAAGTTGAACGTATGCTCTCATTTAAATATTATATATAAATAGTTACGTATATTTATTATTAATATATGTAATAATAACTTTAATTTATATTTTTTTATATCGTTTAAATTCACACGTGTCTACGTATAATCATATTTAGTAACTTCACACACAATTATTTTAACAAAGCGTGAAATTTTCTATCGATCGAAATAGTATACCCGGTCGTTGGATACCTTTTCGCATGGAGAAAAAAGAAATAAAAAAATAAAAAATATCACGTTTACCGATGTACAATCGTGAAACCACGAAGGACGTTCGCAACGAAAGGACCATCGTGCAATCGGCCAAAAATGTCGAGCACTACCGGCTCGAAAACGATTCGCAACGAAACGACAGCGTCGAACAAAACGACATCGAACGACATCGACATTCGGCCTATTAATTTGAGTTTGATCTGTTGCCGATGCCACGTTATCGGAATTCCGAATTTCTCACTACGTTAGCTACAGAACCTATTGAAAAACTACTTCGTGGATTTAGATAAGATATTTCAGAAGGAAATCGTTTCCTCTTACGTTCCGGAATGATTTCAATTTCGTTCCGATTCGTTGAATTCTTTTGTGGTCTTAATAGAATCAGTTTTAGAGTCTTAAAAATCGCTTTTCGCTCTGATTAAAAACCTATACTGTATTATTTCGATTACTATATAAGCCATTACCTTTGAAAACTATTAGATGTAAATTCGACGTTTTATAAAAATTTAGTTCGATTGAAGATCGAACCTCATTTTTATTTAACTATTTATTTTTCCATAGTATTCAGGTCAATAACAAAATGGTTTTAACGAATGACAGCTCAAATATATTACAATTTCAACGTTTTTCAATCGAGATCGTTTGTCCATATAATAGAAATAAATTTTTTCGATAAGCATTATATTTATATTACTTTCAACATCGTTCGATTACTTTTGCAGCATTTTTTTATATACTCGTATTTACTAGCAAGAAAAAGAAAGAAATTAATAATAATAATTTACCATCTCTTTCAGGATAGATTTTCTTTCTGAAACAGTATCTTAAATTCCAATAAATTATACTTATATACTCTTAGAAAAGATCATAGCTTTATATATTATCTATATTATAAAATAAAAAATCTAATCTATTAAAAAACTTAAAAAGTAAAACGTAATACAAAAAAGTACTAGGAAAGTACTCGTAAAATTTGTTCTTAGAGATTAACTAGTGATTTCCATGGTAAACCACAGCAAATACAGGAATTAACATGGCAAGACATCCCATCCTAACTAACTTCCTTTTCTCTTTTTTACTCTTTCCATGTAATTGCTTCCGGGCTAACCAAAAGGAATTACATTCCTTTACGGTCAGACAATCCTGTTATTCTCTCTAGGCACGTTATCTCAGATTTTAAAACCGAGGTCGAGTCATCCTTTACTCCGTTCGTATTTCAGGAATGTGCATTGTAAATGTGTTATTACCATATATGTATATCTGGACTATATACATCGTACATAACTCGCGATCTTTTTCTTTCGAAAAGATTTACCTTCCATCGTATTGAAATCTTTAGAGGACGTTGGGCGTCATGAGAAAAATAAGATGCCATTCACATGTCTGTTTGTACTGAGGGAGGGCGAAATAACAGAAGAAGCAAAAAAGAAAAAGAAAAGAGAGAAAAAATGTCAACAGAAAGAAAAGTCGTCAGAAAGTTTCAGCTCGATTACGATGTCAATGACGATATCGAACAAGGCCGTAGACGTCTCTTCTCTGTTCGATGGTGGTTCTTCTCCGACCACGAAATGACTCCTTTCTCGAATAAAATTACCTACGAAAAAGGGAGAAAAGTTTTACAGGCCATAATATTCTCTTCTCTTGGTCGACATCGAGAACTGGATATAAGGCTAAAAATAACGACGAGCTACTTTTACGAGCTCTTCTCGACTTTTTCTTTCTTTTTTCTTTTGCTTTTTTCCTTCCTTATTTTCCTTTTCTCCATTTTCTTTCTTTTCATAGATATCCCTTTACATTTTTTTTCATTATCTTGCAAATATCGTCTGATAATAATATTATATATTATATATAGAATTCGAATACACGAATAACATAACTTCAAGTCAATAATTTAATTTGAGTTCGATCGAGGATGTTCGAAATTTTAACGAGTTTTTGATAATTATGATAATGAAGTGAAGGAAACTTATTAAATGTTTCCGAATAACATACCGAATTTAAACGTGTTTCCTAATAATATAGGTATACAGGTGTATACTTATATACCTATGTACAACTATATACGTACGTAGGTCATGTACATATGTATATGTATATAATTGTATACCTATATGTATAAAGTTCATGCAGTTAGTTCGTTTTGCATTAAACAGAGAGAGAGAGCGAGAGAGAGCGAGAGAGAGAGAGAGAGAGAGAGAGAGAGAGAGAGAGAGAGAGAGAGCGTACTAAACTCGTAATTTTCGATAGGGCTGTATTGTGGTCGCCGGCTGTTATGTACTGAGTAATTAGCGTTAGCCACATCTGTTGACATTTTAAACAGTTTGACCAATGTACCTGGCATACGACTATAATAATCCAACATGAAATTTCGAAAAACAAAGATCTTTTAGACTTAGAAAATTGTATAATTAATTTTAATTTATATATATATATATATGTACTTGATTATTATTCATAACATTGTGTAAATGTTAATTAGGATATTTAAAAAAGAATATTTATGAACAACCAGAAGCTCCGATGAGAAAATCAATATATATATATATATATATATATATATATATATATATATCAGATATTAAAGAAGCAATCTCCTTGAAGTAGTTCAAATTAATGAAACTACTAATACCATTAGACACTTGATGTTTAATTTATCTTAAAGTATCTCAAAATATTAAAGAAGAATTTTACTGTGTACATTAACGATTCGATGTATTGCTTTTCTTATATTTTTTTTTAATTTAACATTTATATTTTGTTTAGTTTTCGTTTTATATAT
>NC_057688.1:1454018-1481707 GCF_014466175.1 Vespula pensylvanica | reverse complement strand
AGTAGCATGATTATAAAAATTGTACTTATCGTATGTGTTTTCTTACTGCTCGTTTTATTACTTAGAAAATCACAAGAATGAACGTTAAAGAAGGGAATAACCGATGATCGAGGAAAGAGAAGTGTAATAAAAGAGTCAGATAGATAGATAGATAGATAGATATAAAAAGATATAGATAGAAATAGAAGAGATAGAGGATGAGAGATAGACGGAAGTTGTCTTAGCAGCTTAAGCCAGCTTAACAAGAATATGATGAACTCTCACGACTCATCTCATCGTAATTTGATTGCTTCCTAACCGTCGTACGATGGATCTAATACTCAACTTCAAGAGAGAAATGGAGAGTAAGAGAGAGAGAGAGAGAGAGATAGAGAGAGAGAGATAGATAGAGAGAGAGAGAGAGAGAGAGAGAGAGAGAGATCACAAGACAACGAAATAAGAAACGAGAGTTTTCTGTGTACTTAAAGTCTCTTAATGAAATAAAATAATTCGTTGCTTGATTTAACTTGAAACTCTCCTGAAATATGAGATCACATGTTTATTCCTTTTCTTTTTTATTTTTATTTTTGTTCTGTTCTTTTTTTTATCCTCTGTATACACATCTCCACCGTGGGAAATCACAATGATAAAATTGTTTTACGTTTTTGCCAACGTATCGTCTGCAACTGATGAGCCACGAGCGATCGCAATTTCGTTAAGCGTTTTACACAAGTCGCGAAATCACGTGAGTCTCTTTAGTGTACCACTGGGTATACGTTTCTATGTCGAATGTTTCATTTTCGTGTCGATTATCGTTCCACTTTTCTACGTGGAAATTAGAAACTTCGAGAGTGAGATGGAAATAGATAGATAGATAGATAGATAGATAGATAGATAGAGAAAGTGAGGGAGAAAGAAGAGAGAGAGAGAGAGAGAGAGAGAGAGAGAGAGAGAGAGAGAGAGAGAGAGAGAGAGAGAGAGAGAATACGTTTCTCAACGTTTAATCGGTTGGTTACTTTAAAATAGACTGCCTTGTATATTTCAGACCTTACTCTTGGCATTAGAGCAAGCTCAAGAATATTAATAGCATTAAGAGTTAAAGATCGTTGTACCTTGAAAGGCGTTAATATAAGTATAAGACCTTGGATGTAATAGTTCATTCGTCGGTTTATATTTGTTTGAAAGAATAAAATGACAGAATTAAAATCTTAAATATGTACTCTTTCTTCCTCTCACTCTATTCGAATCGATACTATGATATTTACGTTTTCTTGTATAATATCGCTAGTAATATTTGACCATATTGGGAAAACCTTTCGGAATAGACAACTCGTAAAAGAGCAAGATATCGTGTAAAGGTCTTTTGGAATCGCTTGGATTTAATGTAATCGCGGAGATTGAAAGTTTCGAAACCGAAAGCTCCGATTTCGAGACGGTTAAATCGCGAAATAAGACGATACGGACGGTGAACTTTTCCCTCGCGAAAAGTTCCGTTCTTGTTGAACAAAGTAAGTCGACGAGATCGAGCATTTTCTAAGAAAAAGAAAAAGGAAAAATGTTCGATATCGTTACGTTGAGATTCTCTAACGCTTCCCTTTCTCACTCTCTCTCTCTCTCTCTCTCTCTCTCTCTCTCTCTCTCTCTCTCTCTCTTTTTCTATCTTTATCGTAAACGATAGAGATGCAAAATTGAAGCGAGAACCAACCAACGAGATACAACTTCCGCTGGAGATGGTAGTGCAAAGCACTAACGAAACTTCTAACCGATAATGCACTTACTTGGTATGATTCGAACAGAAGGATATCCTTAGTTAGGAAACGAGAGAGAGAGAGAGAGAGAGATAGAGTAATGGAGAAGGAGAGAGAGAGAAATAGAGTAATAGAGAAGAAGAGAGAGAGAGAAATGCAGGAAAAGGTAAAAACGGCTTATGACTTTCAAAAGTATCGCAAATGGTGGATTTCATCTATGAAAGAACGAATGTAATTTCGTTGCTGACGAGATTTTTCTCTTTTTATTTTTTTCGTTAAAACTTTCATACATTTTCAAAAAAGAAATTTTCTCTTTCTCTCTCTCTCTCTCTCTCTCTCTCTCTCTCTCTCTCTCTCTCTCTCTGTATATATGTATATATATATATATATATATATATATGAATTTTAATATTGTATATATATATATATATATATATATCTATTCTTAATATACGCTTGACAATGAATTCATGAAATTGTAAAAAAAAGGTACAACATTATCTCGAAAATGTAACGCATTGATAAAAATTGTATTTATACATTAATAAGAATTAAAAAGTAGAATTCTGTTAGAAACGTAATGAGAATTCTATATTACCTGAAATTTATTAAAACGTTTCACGGAATGCGTAAGTATTTAAATTTGTCAAAGCTCAATAATCTAAGCTTTCCCTAAATTCTAGATCGTAGAGGAGCTTTTGGTGATGGAAGAGAAGTACGATTGCAATATTGAGCAGCTTGCTGTCCGATTGAAACGACCGAAGCTACGGTATAATCCGCAAATTGGCCAAAGTCGATCAGCACGCGTGGCTGCGGCGAACGATGTAGCCTCGTTTATCGAGTGTTTCCGAACGTATTAACGATGCGGCTGAAACCGTATGCACATTCTCCATGATCGGACGAAAGCGTATCGATGTTTCCGTCTCGACGGTTGACTAATGGCCGTCCTCTGCATCACGAAAACTGTTGAATCTTCAAAGGAGACTTCTAAAGCGTACGATCATCTTGAGAAAGTGCTGTCTCGTGATCGATTAACGTTAAAATTTGATCGATCTACCATTTTCGAGTTTGTTACTTTTTTATTAGATCCATTTTGGAAACTACTACTTATAATCTATAAAAACAGAGGAAGAAAAAGAAAAAGAGAGACAGGCAGAGAGAAAGAGAGAGAGAGAGAGAGAGAGAGAGAGAGAGAGAGAGAGATTTATATATATGTTTGAATTATTTATCTTGCATATGATATAAAAGTATGAATATGGAAAATAATTTATGAAGCATTTCCTATCAGTTTCTATCTTCTTGCGGATGCGTTTGTCAATTTAATCGAAAATTAGTATTTTCGTATGTGACACATATCGATGAGCAACGTTGCGCAGTAATTTACATATTGCGTTCGAAGATGTATTCATAAAATTCATGAAATCTATAGAATCTGTACACACAATAATGTATTTTCGAGTATCAGTGCATGTCGAAAGATCGGAACATTGTTTGTTATTCGATCGAACCATTTATAATATTGTATATTGGAACTTTTCGTTACGTTTAGATCGGGAGCAGTTCAAATTGATCGTTTTAATATTTTCTCTTGCTTTTTATCATTTTATATTTTCTTTTTGTTTTCTTTTTTTTTAAATTAATCAACTAATTTAGCATCGTATTACATATTACAAAATAGATTCGAACAAGAGCACCGAGTATGCTACTGTTGTAAACGTTAAAATAGATTTACTACGATCAACTATCGCGAATGTGACATCAGATAACGCATCTTTAATAACAAATAATATTCACGTAAAACATGACATAACCAGGCGGAAAAGTCGCTTTTCATGAAAGTAATGTGCCATTCGCGCGTCGATAAACCGTTTAATCGAGCTATCGAACGAAAACTGACGCCAGATCGTAAACCCACAAATTGGCCAAAGCGGCTGCACCGAATTGTTTATCGAATCCGTACAGACAATTAATGATGCGGAATACTATCGCATTTCGATACAATGATCACTCTTTACTCTTTATATTTAACATAGTTATTGTCATTAAGTATATATAAACTATTCGAATATTCTATAAACAAATAATTAGAGTATCTATAACAATCGTTGTTGTTATTATTATTATTATTATTATTATTATTATTAATAAACAATTTCTATCACGTTTTTCTATATAATTATTACCTAAATATTTGCCTACCGAGATAAAGGACGTCGTTTCGAATGCATAAAAGGAAAGCGAGAGGCTTTTTCAACCTCCCCTTTCCGCTATTTCTCCTTCACCATTCTATTCACTACCTTTTATATCACGGAATTATATGAACTCTGTGAAATGGAGCAGTAGAAATTTTCACGTGATATTCTTTGACGACATAGCATTTCTCTGTTCTCATGTTTATAAAGTAGTGAAGGAATGATCGTTTGGAAAAACAACGATAACGATAAAATTGGACTAATCATCCCTCGCTTCTGTTATTTTCTTCTTTTCTTTTAATTCTTGTTTTTTCGTTTCTTCGATACTTTTACCTGCTACTCGTTTCAGATAAGTTACGGTATAAATATATAATGTTTTATATTTATAAATGTGTACATGTGTATGTATATATCTATACATACATATATATATATATATATATATATATATATATGCAACTCTCTAGTTTATATATTCTTTTTAAGTAATATATCTCTCTTACAGACGATAAACCGATGTTCTCTTTAAAGATCGAAATAAATCAAATTTCGCTTAAATATAAAATATTACTTGCTATTCTGATTTACGAAAGTCTTCAAAAGTATATACATACATACATATATATATTATTTATAATAAATATATATAATAAATAAATATATATATATACATATATAATCAAATCAGAAGGCTTTGAATATAATTTGTAATATAAATAAAAACAAATAAACTTTTTCGAAGATACAAAACATATTTTCAACGTAAGAATCATTCAATAAAAATATAAATTAATCAATTTTACCAGATTGTATCTTATTAATGAAACGATTTACTATATGGTCAAACATTACAGAAAGTAAGCAAGTATTGTAAATACCAATTATACAGCGTAAGTCCTAAGAAAGTTAGACTCTAATTGCTATTGGTACTCACTTTGTATTGCGTTCGAGGGGTTATCATTACGCATGATCGAACTCTTTGGAACGTCTGACTAGAGACAGCTACTCACTACTCGCTCCGTTTGATTATCACGAACGAAACTACAGGTTCCTTTCTTGTTCTCCTTAAACGTCGGTCTTTCTACACCTTTTCGCCATCGTTCTTTGACGAAACTTTATTCATTTCTACCCTTGTCGTGAGAGGCTGGTTAATTAAACTTCCACTATTACTTTCGCGTTATTGCATTTCGAAGATTCGGATCGACGGTTCTTTATCTTTTGGAATATTTATAGATAAAAGCGAAGTCTCGTTTCGTGAAGAGAAAAAAAGAAAATATAAAAAGAAATGAAGTTTCGCTTCGTAGAGGAAAAAAAGAAAAATGAAAAATTGCTGAAGAGAAAAAGAAAAAAGAAAAATTAACAAGATGATTTCGAAAAAACGGTATTTCTCTTTCGAGATTGATTTTTAAAACGATTGAGAGAAGAGCAATCAGGAAATAACACGAAGTTCGAAATCTTTTTCCGGAAACGAGATCAAGGGCGTGTGATGAAAAGTGTGACGGAAACAAGAATTCTAAGAGTACCGGATTATACCGTCGGTTCTCCCTATTTTTTTTTCTTACCTCTCTTTTTCTCTCTCTTTCTTCTTTTTTCTTCTCTTTTTTCAAGAAAGAGATAAAAAGAAAAAGAAAGAGAAAGACGCAAGAAAGAGAGAGAGAGAGAGAGAGAGAAAGAAAAGAATATAGGGAAACAGAAAAACGTACGTAGAAACTAGAAATGTGATCTTTCATGTGTTTTAACATAAGAGCAACGTAACAGTACTCGAATTACAATTTCCTTGTAAATTACATTGTCTTTCTTCGGTAAGCTTGGTCCTGCTCTGTGTTTTTCATTAGCACAAGAAAATTACAATTATAACTGACGTAAAGTAAAATTTATCCAAGCAGTACGAGCGTACATATTTGGACTATGAAATCTTAAAAACATCTTTATATATAAATAAATATATATATACACATATATAAATGCTACTAAAATAAACGTATCGTGTATATGACCACTATACAGAATCTTTCTGTTTCAATAAAAAAATAATAAGATCGTTGATGTAAATATATATATATATATATATATATATATATATATATATATATATATTAAAATGGCTTCGAATTTTACCTTTTCGTTTATGTAGCGCATATTCTTTTTGCTTTATTATTTTTGTGTACATTTCACAGAAAACGAATATACACAACTCGTAAATATTTGACGAAAATGGTAATTAGTATTCTTTGTAATGCGTTCTTCTAAATGCTCTTCCCTATTTCAATGACCATATTTGTATAAAGAATATATAAAAAGCAATACATATAAATTTGATAAAGTTCCTTTGAATAAACTAGTAAAATCGTAGACTTTCGTTGTATTGTCAAGGTGTTGCTGAACGATCGTGGTAACCCGGGCGAGAGGCCTAAATTTAGAGAAGAAGGGAATTCTGGTTCCACTTACCGAGTACGAGTAGCAGTAGAACTTGTTGCGGGACTCGAGCCACCATTGTGGGCTCCTCCTCTCGCACATTTATGAATTTAAATCGAGTGATGCTAACGTGCCTTGACTTTTTCTTTTTCTTCTTCTCCTACTTCTTCTTTTTCTTCTTCCTCTTCTTCTTCTTCTTCTTCTTCTTCTTCTTCTTCTTCTTCTTCTTCTTCTTCTTCTTCACCGTCACGATCACGACTAGCCGGAGTAACAACATTCATTTATCGCTCGACGATTCGCGTCCGTTCCGCCGAGCGGATCGACGACGGAATTCACGATCCTAGCCACGTTAAAGATAACGACTTAATTAAAAGCAATAGGAAAAGAAATGATTGACGAAAACACTACACATACTATTCCGCACACACGAACCGATGGATTCTTACTGAACTCAATTTTCACACTGACACCAAAATTCTTCTCTCACTATTATCTCTCGAACTTATGACTCACTCTCATAGGCACTGAATGTTGTTTATATCTTCTTTCGTTTGTTTTGTTTTGGTACGTTTCTTTTCTTTTTTTCTTTTTTCTATATCTCTGATCGTATTTGAACGTAATAATAGTCAACAACAATCGAGGAGATACTTCTAAGAATCTTACGTTCCTTCTGACTTTGAAAGAACACTGAATTTGTTGGTACACATCCTATTTATGTTATTTTCGAGCTCGACACGTCACGTTGCTAGACGTTCGAACGAACGTGATATTATCGATTCTATATGTTCTCTCGTATTGAGCGTACGATCCGACGCACGTGATAGCGATATCTATGCGCATAAATATTTTAGGGATTGTGGTATCGCGACTACCACCAGACAGAGAAAAAGAGAGAGAGAGAGAGAGAAAGAGAAATAGAGAGAAAGAGAGGGAGAGGGAGAAAAATGACGAGATAACGAAGCAAAAAATAATTTACTGTGCGACGTTCGAACCGATGTACCCCGTTCGCGACGTGCGTCGATTTGTAGATCCGATCATGAAGAAAAAATGCCGGAAACTATGTGACTCTTTCGAATGAGAAATGTCGATTTGAAAGAGAAAGAGAGAGAGAGAGAGAGAGAGAGAGAGAGAGAGAGAGGAAAATCGGATTGAGTTAGATATAATATGTGAACTTTGTTCTGGACAATGATCGAGTGAAACGGATTAAATTAAAAAAAGAATAAAAAAAGAAGAATACAAAATAAAAGAAAAGATAAAGATTATAGAATAATTTCTACGATAAAATGCAGAATATTGATAAAATATTAACGTGAACTTTGAGATGAATCATTTTAACGCGCTTATTTAATCTTAGTTAAGAATAGTTGAAAAAATGTTTAAAAATAATCGATAGTGAATAAACTAGACTAAGACTGTGTTAACAAGCAAAGTCTATATAAGATATCTCGTTTTAATAGATCCAAACAAATACAAACAATGATTAAGTAAAACAAGTAAAAAGAAGATTTTCTTAAAACTTTATCTCTTCCCATCACAAATTTTATGCTCGTGATTCATAATTATTAATTTTAAACTGTTTTACATTTTACCAATATATTAACAATTTTAATAATAATAATTTAATTTAAATAATATATTCTGCATTATTCTATACATTCTTTCAATATATTTATTAATTTTATAATAATAATAATATATATATATATATCAATGAGTAATATAATAATTTTTTATCGATCTTATAACTCTCGAATGAATCTATGTTAGAGCAATAATTCATGAACACTACATTGAGCATTTAAAGAAAGTTAAAAAGTGTCTCGCAACAATTGATTGTTAATTTTCGAACTATTCTGTATACATGTGCTCACGTTCAGATGTATGCTTAGAAACACGTACACGCCAGATAATCATGCCGTGTCGCAAAGGAAAGTGCGGCTGGCTAAATTGAAAACCGATAAACCATTCGTTCGACGAGTTATCTCTTCGACTCTCGGTCTATTCCTATGTCTTGTTGTAAAATTATCTCCCTCCCTCTCTCTCTCTCTCTCTCTCTCTCTCTCTCTCTCTCTCTCTCTCTGTCTCTTTATTATCTTTTTCTTTTTTTCCTAAGATGTTCGGTCCTCCAACTTCCTTGCAAAATTTTCGAAAGGAACAATATTATGCACGAATTTGTCCAGGCTTTGAAATGTACCTATTTAGTAACTTTCAGACCTCTGGGTTTCCTTCAGAACTTGTCTGAACAAAACTAACGAGAGTTAAGACGAGTCTAATGAACGAACAAGGATACACCCTAGAGCGAGGAAGAAGAACGAGAAATACGAACGTATTAACGTTGAGTAACCTTAATGAGCAAACGTTCCTAATGGCAAACGAACGATTTCAATGCACTTTAAATTAGTTAAACTGAAAATACATATTAAGAAATAATTTTTGATATATCATTAAAGGTTTCCATTTGATCGTTATATCGTTATTATTATTTTTACACAATTAAAATCTAAATTTATTATTTATACAAACAATTATAAGACTTTCAAGTGCATATTCTTATATCATCATATCATTTTGATCTATCCTTTTATAAGTATTATAATTATTATTATTAATATTGTTGTTATTATTATTATTATTATTATTATTATTATTATTATTATTACTATTATTTCTTATATTTATCGTATTATTTCATTATTATTTGCTGCCTTCCTATTGTTTTCATCAAAATCATTCATTAAAGATATCAGCGTAAGCTTCGAGAACGTCAGCTTTAATACGCTCAACGTGGTACAATAATTCGGTAATTTTTTAAAAAGAAAATTAAATACGCGTATAATCCTAAACGATACTATTAATGAGATATTCCAAGCTAATTCTCAGCTTACTGTCCCTACGTTTTCTATCATGATTATAAAACAAGAAAAAAAACACAAAGAGAGAGAAAGACACAGAGAGGGAGAGAAAAAGAGAGACAGTGAAAGAGAGAAATAGAAAGAAAAAAAGAAAGAAAAAGAGAGATATATATAAAGATAGTTTGCTCTGGAAAATAGTCAGCGTTTATGTTTGTCTCGTGAATACATTTTATTTTCACCAATGAGAAAGATAAAAAACAGGGCGGGGAGTAGAAAGAGGGTCCTTTACTCGCAAGCAACGTCGACAAATCTGAGATAAAGGATAAAAACGAGTCGGAGGTTCGTCGGTGACAAGAAACGACTCCAGCAATGGTCCGGCCTCTGTCACTATGAATTCTCTTTCTTTGTCTCTCTCTCTCTCTCTCTCTCTCTCTTTCTCTCTAAACCATTCTATCTCACGTCCTTCTACATTTTCCATCTGTATTTTTTCCTCTTACTTCTCTCGTTCATCTCGTTGACAGGTACGTTTAAACGCGCATAATCACGAGGAAAAGTCGTCCCGTTTAAAGCAAACAATTCGTTCGAATAGGCGTACGACTCTATTTCTATTGCTTTCTCTCAATGTTTCTATCTATCTCTATTCCTTTCTCTATCTCTTTTATACATCCGTTCTTTCGCTTTCCACGCACGTAGTAGCACCATTTCTATCGGCATTCTCATCTCTCGTGACATATCCGAGCAACAGCCAGAGCTTTTTCTTAATTTTACGAATAACGTACTATCTAGTCTTAACCGTTCCTTCATTTATTTTATAGGAGAAGAAGTCGTAATACAAAAAAATTAGAGAGAAGAAAAAAGAGAGAGAGAGAGAGAGAGAGAGAGAGAGAGAGAGAAAGAAAAAGAAAAACGAAAGAGAAGAAAAGAAACGAGAGAAAAACTTATGAAAGTTCTCGCGGATGAAAGCTCGTTCATTCGCACGTTTCTATTTTGAAAGAAAACGTGAAGCGTTTATAAAATTTAAGATATGTACACGGAAATATGTAATTGTTTACTTTGTCAAATTAATAACGTAAACTTTCGTACTTGAGAATACGTTTTATCAATATATTCACTCCCTGAATAGAATAACGAAAATTTATTCAGTCATCTACCTACCTACCACGGACTATTATAGAAGTTTACTTTGAGACATTTATATTCCAACGTGGATCATAATATTGTTAGGGTTAACAAAACAAACCTTTGAAATCACGTACACCATTGTAATTTTTACGATCCACGTTGGGATTTCTTTTCAGTGAGAACGTCACGACCAAATCGTAAAGCACAATAACCACATAAATCGTAGCAACTTTCTCCCGCGTTCTGTGATTTACTATCACCATGATTCTCACGTTCTATAAATCCACTAGGGTGATAAAATGCTTGAGCTTGAATGAACGAACGAACGAACGAACGAACGAACGAACAAACGAACAAACCCTTCCCCTTTATCGAGATTCGTCGACGAGTCTTTCGTCGTTTCAACGAAGACGTAGCTTTGTCTTTTTCAAACAAATTACAATTCGTTTTTTGAAATATTTATACGCAATGAAAATTTATACGAAATTAAAATAGATAATAGTAAAAAGAATTCTCGAAGAATACCTCGTGTAAAGTATCGTAAATCGTTAAAATGCATTTGTCTGTGTGTATTCTATATCTATCTTTCTCTATCTATTTACAACTTTCTTCTTTCTCTGCTATCTATCACCTTTCACATTCTACCCGTCCAAGATAGCAAAAGTCTCCTTCTAAATAATCTTATCAAAGACTCGCTTATAGCGAGGAGTATGCCTCTTTCTCGAGGCCACTTGGCCCAACGCCGAGATTTTTCTAAGATATTTTTGTCTCCGGCGTGCATCGGTCCAGATCGCTGCCACGAACGAGGTTCTATCGCGAATTACGCTTAGACCGGTGCATGCTTGCTTTGCTCCTTCGGCACGCAATATTATTACATGCTCTTCTTAAGACGAGGTAAGAGAAAGAGAGACAAGGATATCCAAACGATAGAATTCATTTAAATACGAAAAATAAAAAAAAAAGAAAAATTTGCTCGTTCGAAAGGTAGGACTAAGGGACACCTTTTCAATTCGATTCGAACGTCGATCTACGAAGAGAGAGATAAAGTGGAAAAGAAAAATAAAAAGAAAAAAAGAAAAAGAAAGAAAAGATAAGAGAAGAAAAAAAATAAATCAAATATATAACGTGCCTTCGAATTATCGTCATTCGTATTCGCACTTCCTCACTTCGAAAAAGAAAGAAAAGTAATATCACACGTGTTGCACTCTGTCGGAACGCGAAGATCACGTTGTCAAAGATCTATGAAGGGCGAAAACGCGATGTAAGAGCGAATACGATGCGTCGCACGCGGTGTTCGCCCGCCGACTGACTACCGACTACTACTTTCCTCTCATCCCCCTTCTCTCTCACTCACTCAACCCCCTCTCTCCGTCTCTTTCTACCGCTATCCATCCCTAGACCCACTCTACCTTATTTGTGTATATGTGTGTGTCTCTCTCTCTCTTTCTCTATTTTTCTCTTTCCATTTATCTCTCTCTCTCTCTCTCTCTCTCTCTCTCCCTCTCTCTCTCTCTCTTTCTTTCTCTCTCTCTCTCTCTCTCTCTCTCTCTCTCTCTCTCTCTCTCTCTATATATATATATATATATATATATATATATATATATATATATATTTCTCTTAAACTTTCTCCATCTCTTTCTCTCACTCTATTTATCTTTCTTTTTCTCCATCTATCTTTCTATCTCGTTTATTTTATTTCTCTTTCTTTTTCTATTTCTTTCTCTCTTTCTTTTTCTTTCTTTCTTTCTTTCTTTCTAGTTTCACATGCTCCTCTCGCAATCAAGTCCTATCGCAGGCGCACAAGATACGGGCGAAGTAGTCACGAACAGTCAGTAGTCTACTGTCATAAGAGCGAAAGATTCGAAGAGACTTTTTTAATCGTCCGATTATGAACCGGACGAGTTCCTTATTTATACCTTATTCGTGCTTCTTCCCTTGAAACGATTTTTTCTTTCTTTTTTCTTTTCTTTCCTTTTTTTTTCAACAAATAAAACGATACTGCAAATTTTTACAAAGAAGATCTTCTTTTCTTTTGCGTTAGGCTAATTGATATATCTCGAAAATTATTCTCTCATTCATTTCTATGCTAACTCGTTCATATAATCCGTCAAAAGAAAAAATACTTTCACTTTGGAGTATAATTAGGCATTACCATGTCCCAAGTTGATCTCATTCGTATTCTAAATCGTGAATTGAATTTATGGAGAATTACACGGCCAATAGCAATTAATACAATGATTTTAACGAAAATTTATTATCGAAGAGCCGTAGGGAATGTTGAATTAATGGTCAAATTCCGGAACAACGAATTCTCCGAATTTCTACTCTACATCTCACCTGTATTCCACGATATATCTATGTACGTTGCAAATAAGTTGACCACTTTCGAGTTCGTACGAAATTTCTATGAGAGATTCGACTAAACCAGAAATTTTAACGAAGCAACGCTTTGCACCTTCTATAAAGAAATCAAATAGAACTTTTCGTATTCCAATGGGGTATAGTCGGGCATATGAAAAGTTATTAACGAGTGTTTAGAAAAATAAGATTATGAAAATCGTCGACGTGAATATTAACACGACTATACTACGGTGATATTTCACATATTTTCATTTCAACGTAATTCGAAAAGTTTCAGTAACGGCGATCGAAAGCATGTTCAGTGATTACGTAAATCTCCATTCGCTCGCGTGAAAAGCATTTTAATTCTTTGCGCTTATGAACGCTCTTTTAATCGAAAACACAATGGCTCCGACTAGACGCGAAATTCGTTGGAAATAATCATGAAGTAGGAAAGAGGTAAAAGAAAAGAGAAGGCAATATCATTCGTTCGAATCGAAGTGAGAAAGCCAAGAGAATATTCTCTCTCTCTCTCTCTCTCTCTCTCTCTCTCTCTTTCTTTCTCTATCTATCTATCTATCTCTCTCTCTTCTTTTATCTTTCTCTCTATCTTTCTCTCTCATCGACGAAACGATCGAATGCACGTCAATGACATGCTCGAAATACCGACGTTTTTCAATTCGTACGTTCATTTGCTCTCTCCTTTAGCGAATGGCTGAAACTGGACCCGCCACGCAAATTGAAAATTGGAGACGAATCATGGATACGTTTACTTCTCCATACTTCCAATTTCTTTTTAATATCTGTAAAAGCTTCGATCATTGTTCCTTATAAAATTTCTTTATTATTATTTCACCGTTATACGTTCATAATATAATTATTAAAATATCGGATAATAACGAGCTTATTTATATTTCTTCGCATTGTAGACTTTAAAAGTCTTTCCGCTAAGAACTATATCGATTCGATTAATACGCCGATCTATTCGAAGGATAGAAGAATATCTTATATATTTTCTAATTCTTTTTTATGAATTAATAATATTAATAATATTCGAAATTAGTAATATTTAAAACTATAATATTTATTCGATTATATCAACGTTGCGATCTAAGACAAGATTAATTGCAATTGTTTATATCTCAAGAAAGCGAAAAGTTAACGCATCTATATTTGTTCACGACAACGTGACTAAATATTCGATACAAATGTTCCTTTTCCTTTCTAATTTCTGAGACTTTATAAAATTTTGACAAAAATAATATAGTTTTAAATATTACAAACAAACATCCAATTTCTTCGATCGATGAAATAAGAAAACTGAAGATTTCTTATTACCTTACAAAATGACTCTCCTTTCACGTTTTTATTGCTTCTACGTATATAATTTTTATAACGCGAACAAAGAGAACTCTCAGGAGGCACGTTTTTAAAAAGCTTTTCTCTTACTAGCAGGGAAAATTTCGTCGAGTATTCTGAGATCCGTAGACACTATCTCCGAGGTCACTGTCTTATCTCTACGTACCTTCTTCCCTTATATTCAACCCCCTACTTCTCGTATCATATAATCGAACAATCCCGTTTTTTCCCTGACTCTTTCTCTCCCACCGTTTTTATACAAGGACAATTTAATGTCGTCGTCTGCTAAAAAGAAACTCATTAATTAGTATCCGAGGACGAACGATGGGTGGAGCTCTGTGTATATACCAGTCATGTCCAATTTAATGTGATAATATCTCAATTATTTTTTATGATATCTGCAATATTAATAATATTTATTTTTTGTGATAACAATTTTTAAAACAAAAATCAAAGAAAATGTTTCACTCAAAATATGTAACGAATATAGCAGTGATCAAAATTATTATCTAAAGTTTATATTCGTGAGAAACATTCATTTTTTCTTTCAAGATAACATGATTCTCTCTTGGCTATTTCAAATTTATAAGGATCAATTAATACTTCAAATATTTTAAATTTGTATGATTATATTCATTGTGAATAAAAATATAATTTAAATATAATTCATATATAATCGATTATAAAAGACATATGATTGTTTTCGGCTTTGTATCCTAGCAATTAATGTCAATTTGTATTTTACATGTATTGCAATCCCTGATGATAGACTTCGAGAAAAAACATGTTGTTGTTATTAATTATATCATGTTGTAAAAAACAGTAAAAAACAATAGTTATAGTAAATCTCTTAAAACGATATTAAAGCAATGTGTTCTCTAATCTATTGCATAAGCAATACATCAACTTTCGTTTTCTTTTTTTTTTTTTAGAAATTTATCGATATCATCAAAAATAATAGAAATATTTTCATGCCGGCAATCTTAAATAACTTGACCCGGTATATATATTAGATAGATGTACATATATCTCAGATATTTTATTTAAAAGTCATGCTTCATTTTGCATGATTTACACTTTGCATAAAAAATAACTCGCGGATGGAACCATTTAGTGCAGTAAACGTACGCGCTATTCCCTCGACATTTATCTCCATAAATGGTTGCTTCTCATTATAACAACATATAGTAATATTTTTATAAATTACGATATCTCACGTTGCAAATGTGGTTTTAGAATAAATATTTTTAAGCCGCGCGTTGTTTCACCGTATTTTTCTGACTAAAACATAATAAATTAATAATCTATTGCGAGCGTAAAAGCATAAGCGTTTCTATCGTTAATGTCGGATTTTTATAAATATTATTTTTTAATTATTTCCATCGTTAAATATTTTCATTCAACAGTGTTACCTGTGCATTGCAATTAAACCTATTATCACGTAATTTACTATGTTTTCCGTGCTGCGATAATAACAGCTGGGTATTTCGTTTCAAAAAGTAAACCTAATCTTCCTAAATAGAAAATATGTTGTAGAATATCAGCATGCACCCCTGCGGTTCTCTGTAATAAAGACATCAAAGAGAAACGTTCGATACGACTTCTCGTTTCTTTTCAATTTTATTAAATAACGCGTCTTGGCACATACAGCTTCATTTATAAACTGCGTTCTAACGTATTGAATTAAAAATAGAAAAAAAAAGAGGAGAAAAAAAGGAAAAGGGAAAAGAAAAGGAAAACAAACAAAAAGAAAGAAAAAAAGAAACAGAAAAAAACAACGTAAAAGAGAGTATGTTACTTCGAGTATGTCGGATGATAATAATTCTAATTAGTATTAAAAATAATATTTTATAATTTACACGCTATCTAATAGTAAAATGGATACTTTGAATGTCTACTATCTCTCTCTCTCTCTCTCTCTCTCTCTCTCTCTCTCTCTCTCTCTTGCTCTTTCTTTCTCTCCCTCCCCCTCTCTCTTTCTCCCTCTCTCTCAATCTTTCTTTCTCTCTTTTTCTTATCTTTGAAACGTCTTTTTTCTCTCGTGAGTTCCATCGAGATGCTATCATAGCTTCGTTATCGTCGAACATTAGGATTCGCTTTCTTGCTTCTTCTTTTTCTTCTCTCTCTCTCTCTCTCTCTCTCTCTCTCTCTCTCTCTCCCTCTCTCTCTCTCGCTCTCGCTCTCTCTTTTTCTCTCGAGAATACTACTACGAAAAATAATTAGTATCCATGCAAGGTCCTGTAGCATCGTCAGCACAAGCACACGTCCTCCCTCCCTGTCCATCGGGCAAACAGAGTTGGTCCTTGTTGCACATTCCATTTTCATATTGGCAGACGTTTGTAACTATAAACACGTAATTAAATTTTGTTTGAATTGATATCTAACGAGAACGATCTTTATACTTTATTATAACGATGTTATATCTTTTTATTTCATCTTTCGATAGAGTTATTTGCTTCTTAATCAATGAAAACGAAAGGTTAACGGTATATCAGCAATTTTTTAACTAACACATACAAAAATTCATACATAAATATATATAAAAATGCTGTGTATATTCAAATGAAAATAAACAAGAAAACAAAATTTTATGAATGGTAGAGAAAAAATGGTAGAAAAGAAATTTTCGTAAAATGTGGATAAACGAGAAAAGAAAAGAAAAACAATATATATGTATATATACACATACATATGTTCTCGAGAGGATGTTTACGATAGATTTTAATAAAAAATTATAAAAGCACGATTTTTACAAGTTTCAAGTTAATGCTCGAACGCTACTTGTTGCTTGTGACTGACACACCATTGCATCGTTTTCATATATTTAATACGCATAACATTTTAATTATATTAATTTCTTTTTTCTTTTATCATCTCTCCTTCTTCTTTTTTTATTTCATTTTTAAGAAAATCGTGTTACCTTGGGGACAAGTTTCCGGAACAACCACGATTCCATATAGTTTGCCGTTTCCACCAGGTGGGATCGATATAGCCGGTTGTCTTTCTTCGTTGCTCTTTAAAGCTTGCTCGATCTTGTGTCTGTAAAAAAAAGAAGAAAGAAAAGAAGAAGAAAAAAGAAAGGAAACCGATATTTTTTTTGCATTTTTCTTTTGTCTTAGACATTATTACAAAGGGTTTTATTGTTTTCAGAAGAGTACTTACGTTTTCCAATCGGTCCAATAATAATGATTCTGAGAGATTGCTAAGCCAAAGGGATAAATCAAGTCCTTCGCCACGACGTTTACTTCTTTGTTACCGATTTCGATGCAAGCTGTGTCCAAAAAAAAAAATAAGAAAAAAAGAATAAAACAATGTGAATTATGCATCGATTGTATACGTATTAGACTCGTTAATATTTCAAAATTATTATTGATATAAGAAAATATGGATACGAAATTAACGAATCAATCAAATGATATGTACTTACTTATCGTGAAAGTTCCAGCATCTGCCCAACAAAGTTCATCAGTCGACCAATCGATACTTAATGAATTTGGTAACTTAACGTAATCTCCTTGAAGGAAGATCGCTCTGCCTGTGCCATCTTCATTAGCCCATTCCAACTTTGGTGAGGCACGATTCCAATCGGACCAAAATATTTTACTAATGAAAAGAAGAAAGAAGAAAAAGAAAGAAAAAGAAAATGGTAATATTATTGCTTTTAAAATTATTTCTTATTATATGATCTTATTTGTTGAAAACGAATGACTGTGTATATATTCACAAAGAGTGAAACAATTAAATGTGAACATCTGAATGTTTCGAGTTACTTAACAACTTACGAAAGGAATAGGTTATTTGAGACATCGATTGCAAAAGGAACTTTACATAATGTCGTTTGTAGTTATTTTAAAAACAATTGCAATAGAATACACTTATATTTTGTATGCTATAATAGAATTAACTTATAATATATATATGTGTGTGTGTGTGTGTATTTGTGTGTGACAGATGATTGCAGTCTTGCACATGTCAGTAAATAAATTTTACAAAAATTTGAGATAAAGTTGAAATAAAGATAACCGTGTTATCATTGTGTTAAAATAAATTTGTTCTTCTCAATATATGTACTCATTATTTGACAAATGATAACTGCATATTACTTTATAAATATTATCGTACAAGAAACGAAATGTTTCTCATTTAAAATGTTTCACCTTGTATATCGAATTTAAAAGGACTCTTTTCTTATAATTAATCGAATTTTTATGTACAACCCCTTTGAGAAATAGTTCCACGAGACAACACCGATCCATTTATCTCTTCTACTATAGTTCCCTGTATACGTTCTCCAGTATTCTTTCTTACCCTCGATAGGGATGCACAGCGATTCCCCGAGGATTAACCAATCCATCCGAGACAAGGACTTTACGTTTTTTCGTTTCGAGACTGGCCACTTCAACGGTGGCTTTTCCTGAATCTGTCCAAAAGATATTCCTCGAGACCCAATCGACCGACAATCCCTCGGGACTACTGACCTTGTCGATGAATATATCGACGACAGAACCGTTATAAGTCAATTCAAGTATTCTGTTACCTGTGAAACACAAAAATCATTACATCGTTACAAGAAAAAAAGAAAAAAAAAGAAAAAGAAAGAAAATAAACAAACGAAATTAATTAATTTAATTTAAAATACGTCTGCGTCAATGCAATTTATATTCGATACACATATATATTCATTTAATTATGTTTAAACGTATTAATTAATTGATTGATCGTTTTAGAAATCTCTAAAGATAGAAAGATTTTTCCTTAATCCCTCCTTTTAATTTACCTAAGTCGATCGTAAATCACGTGGAATCGTAATTGTCGTTCACTCGAAAATCCCACGATTTAATAATCGAATTACCTTGGTGTTCGTCCTCGAGGAAGAAATTGAACCGACGGGATCGTTCCCTTCTGAATTATTCCCTACCTTCCACTGTTTATTGCAACGCACGTTGAATCGCTACCGTTTAAACATTAATAGTTACATCGTACGTGTAATTGCATTGCATTAGCGTTTCATTTTCTCCATCACAAATCTCGCTAGAGCAATTTGCCTTCCCTTTTACGATCGAATTATTCATTTTCAATCGAGTTTATCGTAGACGAGTTTTCATTTTTAATAGGGATTTCCTTTTTTCTTTTCCTTTTTTTCTTTCTTTTTTCTATTTTTTCTTTTTTTCTTTTAATCCAATCACGTTTATCGTACGAACAAACACAAATAATTATTACGTATACGTCCAAGAAAATGAAAACGTGATAAACAATTATATTGCATCGTTAACTCTAATGAATTTTGTTTACTAGCTTTGTAACAAACAAATATTTTTTGCAAAAATAAAAAGAGATCATTCATTCGTACCAGTGATATCGCTTGAATAAGCCCTTCCACCCAAACAATCGATGTCCAATGCGATAGACATCTGCGTGTATGCTATGTGTATCGGATTTCCTAAATTATCAGAAGTCGGTACGAATGGTATCCTCAAAGTCGCCATTCCTTGATTCACCAAAAGGAAATTTGCATCGTGTCTTGGTCTCGGTCGACAGTTGGTACCATCACCGGTAAAGCCGTCGTTGCAAACGCAAGCAAATTTATTGTCTCCTGCTGATACACAACTCGCATCCGAAGAGCAAAGGCTTGAATCTTGTCTGCAGGATGACTGAGGTAGACATGTAAAACCATCGCCATAATAACCCTAAAAGTCAAACGTACCAACATGTTTAATACATCTTCGAAAAATTGACAAAATTTCTTCGTTTGAGAAAAATTGAATGAAAGAATTCGTACTTAAAAGAAAATATCCTAAAAATAATTTCACTCGATCGTTGTAAGAGTTTTAAATCAAACAAAAAGAAATTGTACGAACAAACAAAATCTAAATAGAAAACTTGTTCGTAATTTTTTGACGTTAATCATTTTTAGAAATATAATTGATCGCGTTCGTTTATCGTATTTCGTCTTAATAAATGTTACCTTGTCGATAATATTATCTCGCGAATGTTTATCCATCAACGATCTTAACTTCTTTTTAAAACCCTTAGGCAATATCTTATTTTTGATAAAAGCTTTTTGGTAAAAGCTTATGCGTGCCTACCATTACCGGTTTGAAATAACATTATCGATAAAATACATACGAAGAGTTGCGTACCTTCAGGTAGAATTTTTCAAAGATAAATAAATAAGGAGAAATTATTTTACAATTATCGAATAACGAATTAATACTGTTGCATCAAAACGTACTCCTTATTTATTTAAAAAAAAATTCATTCCCAACGTACCGGTTGACAGATGCAAACGTAATTCGTCGACGTCTGATTATAACCACACGCTGCGTTTCTTCCGCAATTGAATACGACATTACAACCAATGTGATCTTCGACGCACTGTCGTACACCATCACCGTGATATCCAGCGATGCAAACGCATTTATAGCCACCATCACCGGTGGAAACACATTGAGCATTAACGTGGCATTGCGATGGATTCGTCGAACAATCCGCTACTACGCATTGACCGTCGACCATGCTGAAACCTACATTGCATGTGCATTCGTAGCGAGAACTCGTTGGATTATACGTGCATCTCTCGTTCTTCAAGCAATCCGAATTATCGTTGCATTCGTCTAGAAAATTAAACAAAATATTGTATCAATCGTTTCTAATCGTTTCAAAAATAACAAAATTATTTATGTATATAAAATTTCACTAAAATTAAGAAGAAATGGAAAAAGAATGACGATGAACTTTATATATATATATATTCGAAAAATTGAATTTAAAGAATTCCAAGTACAAAAAGAAGGAGAAGAAAAAAAACAAAAAAAAAAAAACAAAAATGGATGATTCAATGCACCAATAGGACTGCAGGTCGTCCCGTCGCCTTCGTATCCAGGATTGCAGACGCATTTTGCGATGGGTTCCTCGTGTTGGCATGAAGCATTTGGATCGCATATGTCGACTTCCACACAGGACACCTCTGTTCAGAAAATAACACGTTTGTTTTGCCTTTTATGATCAATTTTATGACGTACCTCGACGTATATTCCTCGGGTAATATAACTCTTGAATGTATGAACTCATCTCTAAAGTAGAGTACGATTCATCGATCGAAAACACGATGCTTTAATCGTTTTAATTTACCTGTTTTCGTGCATTCCATACCGTCACCTTCGTATCCAGGATTGCAACGACACTCGTAATCGCCTGTGTTTGGTACGTAGACGCACTGAGCATAGGGATGACATCTGTTCACGACGTTGCATGATGCTGAAGACAAGCGTGATGCAATTATGACAAATTGCTTTTTGCAAGATAGCAATGATGAATAATACTCGTATAAAAAAAGAAAAAAAAAAAGAGTTAAAAATACGACCAAGAAACGATAATATTTTATCTTCGCTGAAATTATACTACATTTGTAATAAAAAAATAAGAAAAAGAAAATAAAAAAAATAGAATGAGAATAAAAACCGTCGAAAGAAATCAAAAGGATGAGATGCGAAAGCAATCGAAATGTTTGTTAGTGGATTAAACTTGCTCAAGCCTAGCGGGAGCGGATCGTACGGTGAAATCCAGATGGACCCATTGTATCATGGTTGAATCCTGGTATAGGAATGCAAATCTCTTCTCGGTGATCATAATCGTATCCCCATGGACATACGCAGTCGTCCTCGAAACATTCCGGAAGTGGACGTGCCGATACTAAAACGTACGATGCAGTAGAGACCATAGATCGTTACTAATAATCATTGTACAAGACACTTGCAAGACACTTGGTTCATTGAAAAAACCTCTAACTCTTCTATCCTATTAGATGTGCGCATACATATTCTAGTCCATCGATTTAAATTATATATTCAATGCAAAACTCCAAACATTATGAATTCAAAATAATATCATATTTCAACGAGTACCAAGCGAAGGTATTCTACATGCTAGTTAGTTCAGCCATGCCAAAAATTTGAGCATTAAGTAAATCGTAATTCGCGAAGGAATTTAATCAAAATTACCTTAGTCAGTATAAATCCCAAAAATTCATATCCGAAGAAACAAAGTGATTTCATTAGAGGATTCGATTAATTGTAAAACTTACAATCTCGAATATAGTCAACGGTTGTATAACCCTCCTCTTCTTTGATGCAATTATCATCTTGGAATCTCCATCCTTGTGGGCACCAACACATTTCTATCAAACACTGCGGTTGCGGTGGTTCCTCGGTTATCGTATCATTTTCCGAATAACAATTGTATCCATCGCCTGGTATCAAAGAAATCAATCAAATTCGATGATCCGTGAATTCAATGAAATCGATAACTTACCGATGTAACCAGCCGAGCAAATACAGACGTGTTTTTGCTTATCCCCATCGAAACTGCACATACCATTGGGCGAACAGTTGTTCTCGATATCGCAGGAGACTAATAAAAATGAATAATAAAAAATAAAAGAAAAGAAAAATATAATGTTACCGTATATAGGTAAAATTTACTCTGCAGGTAATAAAACTTACTATGTTGAACAGGGTAACAGCCTTGATCGGTTTGATCGAAGCCAGGAGCACAAATACAAGTTGGTGTATTTACTATTATCATACACAGCTCGTACGTTTGACAACGAATATCTTCGCAAGAAGGAAGCTCTAAGATCAAGTAAGAAATGGTAAAATTACAATTTTGACAACGACTTCGTTGAGTTACCAACAGTCGTTAAGGTATCGATCGTTAAAAATGTAGAAACTAAACTTACTCTCGCAAACTCGACCGTCTCCCGAAAAACCAGGTCGGCAATGACAACTGTGACTTCCTTCTTGATTGATACACTGAGCATCGGGAGAACACATGTGATTACCAGCAGTGCATTCGTTCACGTCCACGCAAATGGCGCTACCATCTTCTTCGTAAAGGTACTGATATCTTAGCAAACATAGATCGATCGGTTCAATCGTATCGTGAATTTGTTAAAATTTTTTAAGCGTCCAATTTCTTAACTAACAATATAATATATTTTAATCAATACTGTTTTATACTTACCCAGGATTGCAAACACACTTGAAACTATCCTCATCAACGACACAAGAACTATGTTCTCCACATGTCTCTCTACCTTGAATACATGGATCCTCTTCTTCCAAAGGTGCGATCTTTGTATTAACAGCAAATCTTATTATTCCTTCTCTTGCTTCATAAGTAGTGACACCTCTGTAAAATTTCAATCTAGCCGTATCTTCTTCCGGGTCATACTCCGCATATGGACATTCATTGTAAACGATTATTTGATCCTGAGTGAAGGTCAATTCGCGTTCGGTGTGTCCACTGATCAGTTTACAATTTCTTTCACCCTGACTACGCAATATTCCACGTTCCGATCTCGTATAAACTTCGTCGTGATCACCACACTCGAGTCTAGCGTCTGGCTCCAAATACGGTAATTTTCCTGTTATTTCTGCTTCCATTTTCAATTGTCCAAAGACATCCAATCCTTGATAATTATTTCGTATGGTCACTCTATCGTTAGTGGAGGTAAAGAAAAGCTCGGCCGTGTGATTGAATAAACCACCTGGAGAGATATCAAACGATTGATTCTAATAAGCTTGGTTGTTTCTGAATTGAACAAATCGATTAGAGATAGCTTTGGGAATCTATGATCACATGATTGATTCGAACAAGCTCATTGCATCAGAATGAAATGGATTGATAGAGGATAACTTTGGTATTATAATGACCAATAGGTCATTCAATCATAACACTGGAAGGATCAAAGAGAAATTGATTATTTCAGACCTGTAAGCTCGTATCCATTTTTTGTTTCACTGACTGGCTTCGCAAAGAGCCAACCAATTATTCCTCCTAGATTACTTAGAAGCTGAAAACTTGCGCCTATCTCTTCTGGAACCCTCGACAAAGCGGTATACGTCCGTCCATCCTTGGTCTGCACGTAGCATTGAAGATCCCTCGACGGAAATTCAATTTCGTTGATCGTACCGGAGATACGGCCGATTACTCGAAGTGGTACGTCTGAAAAATCGATCTTAAGGAAAAGAGAGCTCCATTGGGATCATACGTCAGTCATTCTTACAGACACCACTTTTACGTTTCTTCTTTAAAAATGATACAAAACTTATTCTAGATATATTTCGAAGGTCGTTAAACTGAAATTCACTGAAGTAAACGTTCAAAAGTTTTTACGGTACTCCAACATCGACCTTTTACGAGTGTCTACCAAGAAACGAAGAGATCTCGTAAACTATGAATAGATCAGAGAGAACTCGTTGTAACTCGAGTGCTTATTACAAGAGACTTATCTGTTCGACGACGAAAACAGTGTTGCCTTGTGTTAAAGCTAGATCTTTTCGAAGAAACGAGATTTAAAAATATTCCTTGTAGTGAAGTGACGAGCTACATCAAAGAGCATCCTTTGATGGTGTCAATTAGTAATCAGAAAAGAACTCGAAAGAAACGAAGGGAGTCGAATACACGGTTAAATCGTAACTAAAGTGATCTCTTTCATTTCAAAAGTTCGAATGACAAATCTTTATCATCAACGACATGAAAAGGGTTTCAAAACTGTTTTATTTATTTAGTTTCGACACATTCCTTTAGAGATTTTATCTCAGAAAAGAAAAGTGATGGCAGTAATCATATTAAACGCTTATTAATCATATTAAACGATTAACTTACCATTCGGTTGACAAGATTTCCCATTTCCAAAGAATCCCTGTTTACAACTGCAACAAAATCCGACTTCATAATCGATACAAGTCGCTTTGCTGTGACAAGTAGTCGCACCTGTTCTGCAACTCGGTGTTTGACTACCACCTGTGGTATCTGATCAAGAATATAAATGTTGTTATTTCAAAGATTATTACGATATCTTTGCGGATAATATTTTAATAAAAATAATTACCTTCTATGCTATCAGGGGTCTTGACATCTTCGCCTTCAACTATTGGTCCAACTTGAAACACCCAGTGACCTGGTCTGTTTATGTTCGACCATCTGATTGAAAAAGAAGGAAACTATTTGTTAAATGTTTTCTTTTCCCTTTGTGTTTCTGTTACGATACATCTTTTTAGGACTCACTTGTCGACATTTTGAATCTGATCGGTGCCTGAACCTTGCAACGTTGTTATTCGACCCTCGCTCATAAAACCAGCTTGAGCTTTGGCATCTGGCAATCCACTGGGATGTGACTCCGCTTGTATCCATTGAATTCCATTTTCTGGATATAATAATTCGACGAAAGAATGTGTGCCATTCGAAGATATTGCTACTTGATAAGTATTAACCTAAGAACGAATGATTGATTATATAAGATTCAATCTCATACGTAATTTACGAGAATAATCTTCGATACAATTTCAACTATTGAAATAAATAATCTTTCGTAATATTTTGATCATTCCCAATGTATAGTTATTTATGATATATATGATTTAATTTGATTTATAAAAAGTTAATTTTATACTAACTCTTTTTACATTGCAATATTCAAAATATGAAATATGAGAACAAATCAATACAAATGAGGTAGAAATAAAAATTCTACAATTTCGGATATGTTCTGTTTGTTTTTCCTCTTTTCTTTTTGTTAAATTTCTTTGTAAAATGAAAAAAATCGGACGTTCACCTTATCGTTATTTTCGTTATAATAACCAACGTCCAGCCAAGTTGTCAAAAAGACGTGGGTCGGTTCGAAATCGAGCGCATCCTTGAACGTGCTTCGTATCATTCCACCTGCTCTCGCAATAACCTCCGGGGAATCCGTCTCGGCCCAATAAATCGTTCCTGATGCTCTCGTATCGACGTGCGTGTAGAGTGGTGCGATCACCGGATCGTCCAATGGGAAGGCAATGTTAAAAAACCTCTGCATTGCTCGTGCAAATGATAAGACGCCATTTGCATTTACCTAAAATTTGTTTCGTAAATACGACGCTTTAATTATCGACAAATCGATATCGAACGAAGAAATACAGAAAATTTTCGAATAATATAATTCGTCATATTCCAAAAGAATTAATATTTCCGATCAGAACAATTCTCGATAGAGAATAAAATTCTATCGTCAGTTGACATTTGGTTTCTTTTCGAATTTTTTGTTCAATTCATAGAGAAACAAATTTAATATATTTTTAAATACAACTTTGTAAGATTCTCTTTTCGAACAGTTGGTTTATCGATTGTAATGATTTTTTTTTTTATAAAAAATTCTACGCCATTGATAACGAAACGATTCGATTTCCTTTTGATTTCTTATTTTTATTTCACGTTCGAAGAAATTTGAAAACTTGTTAAGCATTATCTTATTATATTTCTCGAGTATCTTCTGATTGTAATAATTTTGAATAAAGTATGAATTAAATGTAGTTAGATCAGAGCTGACACGTTGAGTTTTAATGAGAAAGATCGAGGTATAAAAGTCAAACAACTGAAAGCGTCGCGACGAAACGAGAAACTTATTCAAATGGCTTGACTTTCGAGAATGCTCGCATTTAAGTACGCAAGTAATCAAAGTAACGTTAGTCAGGTGAATTCCGCGAGACGCTTGAAAATTCAGCGATGACGTTATCAAATATCTGACGCAAGTGCCGTGCATTTACCCGTTAATGACCGTAATTGCCGTCGTGTCTGTACCCTGTACCGAACTACATCGTGCCATTTCCCGAAGAAACGAGATTCCTACGAGGAATACAATGGAGTCCCGTACCGAACTAACGAGTCTTTTGCTGAAACTGCTATGCTAAGCGAAAAACTCTTTGGAGACCTTTGAACTTTTACGTATCTACGTATGCGTAACATCCATTTGAGATGTACGATAAAGAAGAAAAAAAGAAAAACAAAATGAATCAAACGTGAGAGAATAAAAGTAGAAATCCTTAAATTAATGATAAAGAACGAACGATAAGACAATAATTTTTCTTTCTATAAAGAAGTAAAAAGGAAACGATATTTTCTTACAGTCAATTTTTACTACGAAATTTTTACTTCGAAATGCATATATAATCTGTATCGTATACTACGATACGATTTAATTTAAATGACATAATATAAAATAATTAAAAAAAAAAAAAAATGCATGCAAGCAAAGTACGTATGATCGAGCGTCTGAGAAATTCATGTCTTTTTCTTTTTTTCTTTTTTTTTTTTTTTTTTAATTATAAAGAACGGGATTGCGTAGATAAAAATATACCTATGTAGGTAATTATTATAAGAGCTTTCTTTATCGTTAATTAACGAAAAAAACTCGTCTACCGAGTAAGTCGTTATCGCAGTCAACCATTATATACCGTTTTAGGAATTATCTCTAGCAGTTAATGTTTAACGCTTGAGGAAATACAGGAGGACGTCGGAAGGATCCAACGTAAGCTAATAAAGAGCGTTCGCCTTTATCCTCTTGTGGCACGGAAAAAGGATCATTTTTTTCGCAAAGAGTCACCGCGACCCTTCCATCTTCCCTTCTCCATTTTTCTCTCTCCCACTCTCCCCTTCTCTATCTCTATATCTATCTCCTTCCTTCCCTTTTCCATCCTTCTCTACGACAAATATGATTACGAGAATATATATCTACCTTCATGACATTTCTCTATCTCAACAAAAAAATAAACAATATTTATTACCTTGTCGACTGCAATTCCATTCTCTAAATGAAAAACATATAATATTAACAAGACACTCGATGTTTTATTCTTTATTAA
>NC_057688.1:1430316-1453918 GCF_014466175.1 Vespula pensylvanica | reverse complement strand
TATATATATATATATGTATGTATGTATGTATGTATGTATTTATGTATGTATGTATATGTAAACATACATATATTTTTTAATAAGTTTTTTCTCTAGACAAATATATAAAATATATTAAATGAATATATCGATTCGTATTTGAAGTTTAATTTTAACCATTATTACAAATTTAAAATTCCTTAATGAATCTTCTTTATCTAAACAAACTTGTGAAAGTTAATAAATGACATTTTAAATGATAATTATGATATTTTAATGAAAAATAAATGATAATTATGAAAGATAATAAATGATAACAAAGATATCGATTAGCGTTAAAACTTGGTAAAGCCAGAATAATAAAAAGACGTTAAGACTAACTTCAACATACGATTAGAATTTTATAAGGATCTAATGATCGATTTATAGTAATTCACGATAAAAATATAAAGAAACAAATTAAAGAGGTCAGCAGGTAAATTGTCGGCACGCGTTATCGAGCAAAATTTAATGCTGACGTAATTGATAGACTCGATGAACGAACTCTGCAGGACGTATATAGAGAAAGATAGAGAAATGGAGAGAGAAAGAGAGAAAGAGAGAAAGAGAAGAAGAGAAGAAGAGAAAGAGAGAAAAAGAGAAAGAGAGAGAGAGAGAGAGAGAGAGAAACTCAACAGCACGCGCTTCGTTTCAACGCGTTTCAATGCGTCGAGATGTCATTCACCCAACAACACGCTTGACGGTTCAAAGCTAACCATGCCGACGGTTGTTTGCGTTCGCATAAACGTGCTTTGACTTCGTTCCGTCTTTTCTCTCTGTCTTTTTCTCTCTTTCTCTCTCTCTGTCTTTCTTCTTTCTCTCTCTCTCTCTCTCTCTCTCTCTCTCTCTTTCTCTTATACGCTTATCTGTCTTTTCTCTTTTCGTCGATCAACGAAAAGTCTTCGAAATGGATGCTCAGACGCAGCTGTCGCTTCTTGAGGAAAGTTTCGTCTCGTTAATGAGACGACATTAAAGCTCCCTCGAAAGATGTCTCATCTCTGTCTATCCGTCTGTCTGTCTGTTTCTCTTTCTCTCTTTCTCTTTCCCTTCCTATCTTTCTCTCTGCGCACGTGGGACCTTGTTTTCACGAATGAATTGAGTCTAATCCTTGCTCAAATTTCTATGGATTCTCAATGACTTGAAATTAAAATTAATTATATTTACAAAGTTCTCATTAACTTTCCGATCCTACGAATTATTTTTAATATTCTTACAAACGTAATATACATAAATAATTGCTTTTAAGAATCTTTCGTTATACGTAGAGATATTTAATTTATACAGTATTTAATATTATACGATTCTAACGAATGGAATGTTGAATTTTGTATTTGATTGATCTATTCAATCAACGTTTCGTTAAAACGAATGAAATAATTCAAAGAAAACATGATTTAACGAAAGAATCGAATAAACAAAATTCTCAATCGAACTTCGGCGTATCATGAACGTGATAAAATTTATCTAAAGAAAAATTACAATTAATAGAATTTTCTATTTACGTCATGACAACATGTTCACGAACAATCTGACCATGGTAAGTGCATGGAGGACTTTATCGTTAGAAAGCTCTCATGTGACATAGATAGAGAGACTTCTTGTATACAATCGCTATCGGACTTTGATGAAACGTATCTTTCCGCATCGTTAATTGCGAGATCGACGAAAGTCGACGGTCGAAATAAATTGTATTCTTTTCTCTTGTCCCTTTTTTTTAACCCGCCGCCTTTGAAAAATGGCCTAGATTCACGTGGCCTTAATTCTATCCTTCAATCAAGATTCTCATAGCTCATAATAGTATGTTAGATTATTATTAACGAAGTACATTTGAATCGTTTTAAAGATCAACGCCTTTTTACATTTTAGTTCTTCTTTGCTCGATATAAAAAAAAAAAGAAAGAAAGAAAAAGAAAAATAAAATGTTAATAGACATGACGTCTTGTGCAAAGAAATTAAATCGAATTAAAAAGTAATGATGATGAATGAAAAATAATCGAATATATATTATATATATATATATATATATATATATATATATATATATATATATATATAAAGGAAACAGAAAAGAAAACATGGCAAATGATTTTAAAGAAAAAGAAAGTTAATCGGACGATCGGTTCAAAGACGATCTATTCGACTACTCAAACGATTTGTCACTCGCGTGCTAGCAAAGCTAGTAGGAGTCTCGATCGTGCTATCTCGGTCGGGGCTATCGCGGGGGGTCGTAGGTCAGAGCGAAGCCGATGACACACACTCATGCGGGGATAATCGCGGTGGGGAAGCGTGAATGAAGAAGAAAAAACTGTAAAAATAGATAAGAATGCAAGGAAGTAATATAGTATGTCGAGAGAGGAAGAGAGAGAAAGAGAGAGAAAGAGAGTGATAAAGAGAAAGAAAAAGAAGTCACATTCGCTGATTTTTCAATTTCTTTCCCAAATATTTTCCTTCGTAACCATTAAATCCATTAATAAGAAACAATTTCTAATTTTTCTTTCAAAATATTTTCTATCGATTACTATCGAATCCATATCAATATTTTACAAACAAATTATCTCCCCTGATTTTTAATTTTTATATTAAAAAAAAATATATTTTCTTTGAGATAACAACTTCTATATATATATATATATATATATATATAGATTAATTTTAAAGAATTTACAAAATATTAATGAGAGATTTCCGACGAATAGACAGATTGTTTGTTTATTCTGAATTTATTGATCACAAAGATCATTCTTATCTGGTAAAATTGATGGAGATGTGAATGGAGATGTGATCGTTTCGATATCTGATCTCGATAAGAAAATATGATATGAGACTTTGAGTGGGAGGATGTTCCCGTACAAAGGCAAAACGATGACGATACTCTTTGCTTGATGATCCTACGTATGCAGTACCTACGTAAAACTTGCACCAGGAGAGCAACACAGAGATAACGCATGCCGCACGCGCTAACGCAATCGTGTAATCGGGTGCAATCATTTTGATGACTGCGAATCGTCGACGATAACGGACGGAATCGGAGATGATTGTCGTGTAGGCAGCCTCTGCTGCTCCTAACTAGAACATCGCTTTTTAGCCACGTCAATGTACATATCGCAATATATATCTGTGTCAATCAATTCGTCACGTCGTCAACGACATTGTCTACTGCATGCCGAAATTTCACTAATTTTTTGATATTTAATTTCGTTAAATAGATAAATAATATCAAATATATATATATATATTTAATTATATAAATAAGTAGATTATACTATAAAGGGTGAATTTTACAATTAGATCATTGATTTCTTATATTTTTAATACATTTACGTTATTAAACATTAAATATTATTACGCTAAATAAATATATTTCTTCATATGTCTCTATAACGATGAATTTAAATCTTTCGATTAAATCTGTCATTTTTGAAAATGCTTGATAAATTTATATTATCAAATATTCAATATTATTATGCTAAATAAATTTGTTTCTTTAAATGTTTCTGTAACGATGAATTTAAATCGTTCGATTATATTTGTCATTTTAATTTTGTTTTAATAAGCATTAAAATATAATTTTCTTTCTTTATCTAGTTTTAAATCATTTAAAAGTCCTCCCTGTTTTTAATCGACGATAAAAGATATATTATACAGTATTGTTTACGTTCTATTGTTCCTTGTTTTGGTATTTGACTTCGCAACGTTAAATGAAAGAAATAAAAAGTATTGCGTGATTTCGATCTACATACATATATATATATATATATATATATATATATATATATATATATATATACTTACATAGCAATTAGAAAATTCTCGACGTTATTCTCTCACTTTAAACAGATGACTCGTCGACTAATGTGGGAAAGCTTCAAGGCTAATTGCCAGCATTTTGCAGCGTGGACCACGCGCCGTGTTAACGTCTAATCGTCTATATATTCCACGTACATACATATATATATATACATATATACATATAAATGCAACGATAAATGACTAGGCTGTATCAACTCGTAGACATTCATTGTCTACGTTCTATGTCGTTACTCTAATCGAACGTTTGTTATACTAATCGTGCTGAACGTACGTCGATTGTATACATATATAGAAAGAAAATAGAGGGGAAGGGAAAGATAATATCATTTTCGGAATTGAGATATCCTATACTATTAGTTCTAAGAATTATGACGAAACATGCGAAAAAGAAAATCTAATACATTCGAAAGCTATTATAAATAAATGATAAGAAATATAAACATTTTGTTGTAAATTCAAACAATACACTGTTGTTATTCTATTTCTTTTGTCGAGGAGTTCGGTTAAGATGATGACGAGTCATCTTTTCAATTAGTATAATCGCTCATTTCCAAGTACTTATTAAAAACATCACGATGGATATTCAATGGATATACATGCTTTTGTTAATATTTTCAAAAGAACGCTTTAGTAATCAAAATATCGACGACTTTTTTCGTTCCGACGATCTATTTCTTAATAAGTCTATATAAAAAAAAAAAGAAAGAAGAATCTATCGTGACCTCCAAAACATAGGAAATGTAATTTTGTTTCTAAACGACTCGCTCTTGTTTCGATGAGGGCGAAACACGTTCCGAATAGACACGAAAACTCACGATCATGAAATTGTATATATGTATGTACAATATGTATGTATGTACGTATATATGTACGTACAACACACATATATACATATAAGTATACATCTGCAGGTATGTATTCGTACAGGCGCGTCGATTAATAATGCGACAATCATTCTAGCGGACGATTGAATTATTGACGTGTCGATGAATGGAAACGACGCATGACAGATCGCAATCACGTTGCAACGCGTGACTGAAAGCATTTACGTGCGATTTACAAAGGGTGCAATCCACGTTCGTGAAACGGTACAGCGGATTTAGCAAAAAGAAGAAAAAAGGACAAAGAAAAAAAAAAAAAGAAAAAAAAGAAACCCAGAAGAACAAATAAAGCAAGATAAAAAGAAAAAAAGAAGGAATCCTTCGACGCATAAAACAGTAAAAAAAATAATTAAACGTAAGCGTTGTATTCACTCTTCTTTTTGGTTTTTTTTTTTTTTTTAAGAATAAATGATAATTTTCGATGGACAAAATTTAAAGTAGAAGTCGCGACACGAAATCGATCCTATCAAACGAGTAAAAATAATAATGAAGAACGCTGTCATGCTTGCACGCATGAGCTCATGCATCTTGAGTCGCAATAAACCGATGCAAGAGAGATGAATCTTTCAATTAGGTTTGCACTACAGCGAACGAAAGAAAGAGAGAGAGAGAGAGAGAGAGAGAGAGAGAGAGAGAGAGAGAGAGAGAGAGAGAGAGAGAGAGAGAGAGAGAACACGTAGTACGTAATCAACGTTCATTCATAAGAACGACTAGCCCGTAACACGTTGCTATTCCACGAATTGTGAGATCACAACTACTGTAACACGTCCTATAGGACTTTGTTGTTAATTGTTTCTTTAAACATATCCGTCTATCGATGTTTACATGACTCAAACTTCGAGATTCTTCGAGAGATTCTCTTATCTATTCTCGAAATCTTGCTCATATATAATCGAATATATCGCATTCTTCATCATTTTATCCTACTAATTAAACGCATAAAATGTGAACCAACGAGAATTATTCGATCTTTTATATGTCTAACTTTTTATTGAATGAATTGATATTCTTATAAAAAATTAATTAATTCTACTTACGAATGGTTAATGAATATTTTTTATTCGAATCATTATTATCTAATAATTTCTAAGAATTCATTGAATTTTCTCTATCTCATTTACAAAGGTTTATAAACGAATGAAAATATGATATTAATTGAAGTCGATCGGAAAACATGTTATTATTGTTGTCTATTCCTTTTCATAGGTGTTAACGATTTCTTTAAAAAGCCTTAGAAAACGGGTTGGACCCGTGCGACGACCCAGTACAATTAAACGATTGCGACAAATAGCCGTTTGACCGTCATTACATTCAATGAATTCGTGTCACGCTAGAAGATGACGACAGATTAGTCCAGCAGACGAATTAAGAGGACGAACGAATGTTCGCAGCTCCTCGAATGCCAGAAAGAAATTATTATTAATGGAGATATTAGAGCTTGTTTAATTATACCACTTGTATTCTCATATTTTCTCTCTCTCTCTCTCTCTCTCTCTCTCTCTCTTTTTCTGTTTTTCTAGTTATTGCTCAATGATATATACCTATAAATTGCTGCAAGAATTAACTCAACCAAATCTACTATTTATCTATGCTTTTTTATTCACGACAGTAAAGTTCAAAGAACGAAAAAATTTTTCTATCTCTCGTTCTCTCTCTCTCTCTCTCTTTCTTTCTCTCTCTCTTTCTCTTTCTTTCTTTTTTTCAAGAATTTCTACGCTAAAACTTTATCGTCGTAACGCGATTGATAAAAATAGAACGGATGCTACAAATATATTTGCCAAGTGATATCGTTAAGAATTTCAGAGGAGATAGAAATAAATATGCCAATAAAGAAACAGAGAGAAAGAGAGAGAGAAAGAAACGAAGAGAAAATGAAAGACAAACAAAATTTATTATTATTAAATTAGGATAGGAGTTTTAAATATAGAAAAGAAAGAGAAAGAGAAAAGAGCAGATATATAATGAAAAAGAAAAGAAAATTTTCTAAATCAATCTCTTTTCCCCTACATTAGTTCATTGTTTTAATACTCGTAATTATATTATGGTTGCGTTACTCTCGAAGAACTCGGATTATCAGGACTAGCGAGGTAATAGAGTCATCTTGAAGTAAGCCTCGTCGAAATTATCGTAGCGAACAAAGTCGACGATTAATATCGGCCGCCTCGCTCGTGTTACAGAGAAGAAGAACACGAACTCGCGCCAATAAGAATCGGACGTGACGCTTTCTAAATATACTCGCTAATAAAGACTCTATTTATGAACGGACTATAATGTCATTTTCATTTGTTATTCATTTATTTTCTATCTAAATAAAAGAATTCTCTCTTAAAAAATGCGAAATAGAAAACGTTATAAACATTCTTACTTCGTATTTTATATTATTCGAAGAAGTATTTTGTATGCGCACGCGCATGCGTGTTGCGTGTGATGTCGATCGTAGAAACGATAAGAACGAAAAATAGTAAGTAACTGATTGTGACCGAAAAGAAAAGAAAAAAAAAAAAGAAAGATAAAAATAAAAATTACTGCGAATCGAAATAGTGAAATATTCTCCGAAAAAAAAAACTATCGATAAAAAGGTATGATAGAACTTTAAACTAGAAAACACGATCAAAGGATAATCTTACTCTATTAATCTTATTCAAGGTACTCACGAATATATTATTGTAGACTTTATCGTAAAAGACAATCGGCGTTTTGAGAATTGCTTCGGCCGATTGAAGAATCCCATTGGCGTCGTACTCGAGTATATTAGCTCCTGGAACATTGTGAGGGTAGAGATCGTTTTTGGAGAGAGCGTGCAAAGATGGCACGAGGAGGAAGATGACCAGGGCCAAACACGAAACGTCGTTGAAACGTGCGTCGCGAGCCATTCTCTCGGACTGTCTTAACGCTACTGCCGAGAGATCGGTTCTCTCGAAAATGGCTCATGCGAGTCTCTTTCTCTCTCTCTCTCTCTCTCTCTCTCTCTCTCTCTCTCTCTATCGCTCTCTCTATCTCTCTTTCTATCTCTCTTTCTCGTACGTTCGCTGGTTTCTCTACTTCTTGCCGCCCCCTAATCGGCCGCCTCCAAGCAGCCGCCTCAACGTCTCGCTTCTTCTTCTTCTTCTTTTCCGTGCCAAGCGATAATTTTGTCGAACATTCATGGAGAACCATCTTCTTTCTTTCTTTCTCTGTTTCTTTTATTCTTTCCTTTTCTTTCTTTCATATTTTCTTTTATTTGTTTTGTCTCTTTCTTTCTTTCTTTATTATCACCTTCCATATTACGTCCAAACTCTTGTCAAATTTCGATCGCAAGATTGTCCTCTCAGCCTACGTCTTCCTATACTTTTTCTTTCTTTCTATTCTTTTTCTCTTTCTTTCTTTCTCTCCTTTTTCTCTTTCTATTTATCCTCTTAACAATAGAGAAAAGTGGATAGAGAGGAAGATGGACGATTAGATCGTTCAACGACGCGAGAAACCATCCCGTTTTGCTTCAACGCACGAAGGCGTCCTCTTCCTCCTTCTTCCACCTTCCTTCTTCTTCTTCTTCTTCTTCTTCTCTTCGTCGTCTTCTATGTGCGTGAGATTTATTCGTCTGGCAGCTTGCCTCCGATGCCTATCCAGACGAATAAATAAAAGGGCTAAGCTTCGCGTCCACTTGGCGAACTCGAGTAAACGAAGAGAGTTTCATTTTAGTTGTCTATACTTATTCTTTTTCTTATTTTTCTTTTTTTTTCTTTTTCCTTTTTTTTTTCTTTCTATGTACATACAATGTATATTTGCAAAGGACTAACGTCGATATGGATTTCATCGATTCTCAAGAATACTTCTTTTTATTTTCTTTTTTTTCCTTTTGTTTAGTTTTATTATGTATAATATGCATTCGCGCTTCTATCGTATCTATATTCCTACATTTCATTCGATAGATATTTCTGTTTATAAGAAAAATTATGAAAAGAATTAATCAAACATTAGTAAAATGGCTTTGATCGAACAAGCAAGATCTCATCCGCCATTTTAAAAATTTCGTCACGTTTCATCTTTTTATCAAAGTTCCTCGATCATGACGAATAGAATGCAGTCAGTTAGTTATGAGTGACGAACTAGTTTTTGTCATCGAGCTTGGCGTTAATCGTTAACGATCTTACAAGATGAATTACGTAGTATATAATTCTCAAGGAGACTAGTGAATCAAGGTTTAGTAAATTTTGTAAAAATAACGATTGGATCAGAAAGTCTGTAGAAAATATGTCCCACGCGTAATTAGAACTTTATGTGACACGCAACGCGGTAGTTCAACGTTTACATGTTAATGTCCTCGGATTAGCTAATGCGAGCGATGCGATATTGAATGATTAGGCGATTCGAGATGTCTACCGAGAGAGTCGTTCGGCCTTTCTTTCTGTTCATTCTTCTAGATAATTATTCAATGATCGTAGTTATGCGATTTTCTACATGGACGTAAGTACATTGATAAGATAAAACGATCTTTCGAATAACAATGAACTATCTAATTGACATCGACAGGTGCTTTTCTACGTTGAACGTCAACGAAAAAGCTATTGACGAGCTCCTACGTAAATTCTCGAAGTCTCTTGCAATTTTAATCGTCGTTAATAGGATTGAAAATAATGTTTACCACGTTAACGTTCATATTTTCTAAACGACACTTTTTTGCCCGTCCATCGTATTTTATATGATCAACGAATAAGATAGTTAAATTAAATTGCATCTTCGGTCGAAAGCCGTTCAAATGCCTATGTTTCTTAGTCTTACGTGATACGATACGTATCATCGGCCCTGATTTTATAGCTTTAATTACGGTAATCATCGACCCTTCTCGTTGCACGGTCTAATTCAACTCCAAGGATAATCTACTTTACGTCCCGAATATCTAAGGAGCAGTCTAATCTCTAATCTTCGTTAACTCCTCGTAGACATGTCTTCTTTTCTTAAATGATTTTATATCTTCCTTACCTCTTAATATCTATAATGATATTCGGAAAAAAAGGAAAAAAGAAAAAGAAAAATATGAAAATCTTCAGATGGGAATTAATTGGACGATTGAGAATAAACGTTTGTTTACATTATTTTATTTTTCTTCCATACGTGGAATGTTTCTTACGCAAAAAGAGAAGAGAAAACACGATCTTACTTTATTCCATCATTTCGTTCTTCGATTTTTCAATCTTCCAACTATTCATTAATATTGATATTTTCGTTGTAAGAGACAAACTTCGTTAGCAAATACATACAGTTGAAACTACATTAGTATATATCGTTTCAATTCCATTAAATTAGATTCGAATTTGTTTTGAAAATAAAATACTAAATGAAAAGGTTTTTACCATGTTTCTTTTCTTTCCTCCGTCTCTCTCTCTCTCTCTCTCTCTCTTCCTTTCTCTTTGAATCCTTCAATCTTCCTCACGATGATCTACGTTGCAAATTCGTCTTTATTACAAGAAATTACATGGCTAATTTGTACATATAAAATATAAATATGGTACAAGTAGTATAATATATATACAGAGACGCGTGGTTTTGATCAGTGGGACGTTATAGATCGTTACTACCGTTTCAATCAGTTAATGGATAACGTTATTATATTCCTTAGATCGTTTCATCCTTTGTTATATACTATTATTTCTTTCATTTTTCTTTCTTTTTCTTTTTCTTTTTTCTATTTCACGGTAGACGGACTCGACACACGCTCTCTTGGCAGTGGCTTTCCGATCGAGACACGCGCGTACGGCGACGACGAGAGAACGGAAATCGTAAGTTTCAAAAATTCGAGGCTGTCCTTCGACAAGATGGAAGAAATATTTTCTTTTCTTTTCTTTTCAATTTTTTGGAAGCCCTCGCCTGGAGATCGAAATCGTTCGTGAAAATCATAATGTAAAAAACGTAGAAAAATATCGATCGGGAGATCTATATATCACCTTTGTTCGTTCCTTCGTTCGTTCCTTCGTTCGTTCGTTCGTTCGTTCGTTCGTTTGTTTGTTCCTTTAATCATTCGGTTAAAGATAAATCTAAAACTATTAACAATGAAAAAGTTGATTTCTTCTTACGAAGAGAGTTAGCCTATTTCATTGCATGCAATACGTGTATCGGCCTTTTACTAATAGAAATCTGTTATTAAGAAAAATAACAAAGAGATCATTGCTTATCGTTATTGTACTATCTTGATATTCGTTAACAAGGATTTGTTTATATCGAGGACGTGGATCGTGTGAATAAATGTAACGACAAGGACCAAGGCCGAAAGAAAACTGCGCACGTCTCAACGATAGACTCATGGATTAACCAACGATCCCCACCACTTTCTTCTTCATCACACCCCACTACCACTCTCCTTTTCATTTCACCCCACCACTTTCTAATACTCTTTACACATTTACTTGCGTACTTATAGATATTATTTACGTGGGTCGAATTGAAATTTTTTTTATCTTACATATTTTACGTGATTATTACATTTTTTTTCTGAAAATATAAAATATATATATATATATGTATGTATATATATATATATATGTATGTACATGCATATGTGTGTGTGTGTGTGTGTGTATATGTGTAATAGAAAAAAAGAAACGGGGGAACAAAAATTCGAATTTCAGGTTAAAAGCTCGAAACACCAATCAAAGAATTTGTTCTTACGATTAGTCAACTTCTTTCGTTTTTTTTTTTTTTCATTTTCTTTTTTTTCTGATCGAGCATATTTGCTTATTCGATCATACATACATACATACATACATACATACATACATACATACATACATACATACATACATACATACATACATACATACATTATTCTTGTATATACATAATGCACGAAGGAAAATTGAAGAGAGGTAGATACATATATGCGAAACGAAAATTAAGACGAAAAGAGAGGGGATGTTTTTGATAGTTATCGGATCTCGGTTCGCCGCGACATGCATTCGAATGCTGGAATCTCTATTTTTGCATTTTAACCGCCTACTGGTATACCGATTTATTTTTATCCCGCCTATTTTCATTCTCTCCCTTCTTTTCGGGACCGTCCACTTCTTAACCCCGTACGTTGTCTTTTCTCTTAAATATTCTCAACGTCGATATTTTCGAGAACTCTTGGCTAATCTAATTGTTTTTCTTTTGACTTTCTTCTTTTTATTTTTTTTTATTCTTATTATTTATTGTTATTATTTATATTTTATCCTTTTTTCCTGTTTTATCGAAAACGAGACATATTTTCATTCCTTACATGTGTTCTTACGAGTTTCATTTTTACAAATGCAATTTTCTAATTATTTCTCTCTCTCTCTCTCTGTCTCTCTCTGTCTTTCTCTTTATTTCTTTTTCTTTTTAATCTCGTATTCACCACGATCAGCGTCTTTCTACGTGAAGTTACAGAACCCTACGAAGTGCGATAACTGCCGATAACAATTAAAGCTACGATAATATCTTGAATTAACGTGCGTGTATATTTTAAGTTAGTTCGCTTGCGGTCGCAGTTCCTTAATTTTTTCTTTTCTTTCTTTCTTTTTTTTTCTCTTTTCTTCATTACCCTTACTTTAATCTTTTTCTCATTAACTCTTAAATCGTACAAAAAATGATTTTATCGTGCTCTCGTTTTCTTTTTGTTCTTCCGTTTCTTCTTTTTTTTTGTTTCTTTTTCTCCCTTTTGGCAGTAGCATGTTGCTCGTTGGCAGTTTTCTATTTTATATCTACGACTCGTTTACAATAGCATGAATCGAGATTTCTATGACGATGGTGATCGAACTTTGATATTTATACATTGCTTTTTTGCTTATTTCTTTATGTACTTTTTTCTTTTCTTTTATTTTTCTTTTTTCGTTCATTTCATTTTTACGATTAAAAAGAAACAATCGAGTTCTCGATTAGAAAAGTCCACCTCACACATTTTTCATGGCACGTTTCTAATCGCATAAGTTTCACGTTAAATAATCTCATCGAAGAATGTATTATTTTTTAGTAAATCGATAATAAATCGATCGTCTCTCTCTTTGTCTTCAACGTTTTGAAACGCTAAAAATTCGGCCTATTCGCCGACAGTCTTTATATTGGAAGTCGTGTATTGTTTTCATTCTTTTTTTTTTTCTTTCTTTCTTTTCTATCATTGACGTCGTATCGGTCAGTATGGCAGTACGGATCTAATCGATTATATTATTGCCTAACGCGACTAGAACGAACGATACGAGGAGAAGGACGCAACAGCGCGTCCGTTCGTTCGTAATAAAATTTAACAAACGCTACTTTACGTTCGTCGGAAGGCTTTCGGTAAAGTTATCGTTATTATATCGGTCGATCAACGGCAGTGCGAATCTATTTTCTTTTTTTTTCTTTTTATTATTATTATTATTTTTTTTCTTTTTTTTTTCTTTAAATTTTCATTTACTTGAAACGCGAAGTGCAACGAACGATACACGCATTAAGAATGATAATAAACGCAGCACCTATCTTTTGTACGTTAAAAATGAATAAATTAAATATAAACATTTATATATAATAATCGCCTGTCGAGCGCTCTCTACATTTCGTAACAATAATTCATAATAATAATAGTAATAATAATGATTAGGATAATAATTATAATAATATTAATAGTAATAATAATAATAGTCATGATAATAATAATAATAATAATAATAATAATAATAATAATAATAATAATAATAACATCTTTTATCTATCTCGATTGTGGGGAGTCATTTGAAACTCGACGTACGCCATTTAAAAAAGAACCGAGGAAACTCGAACGTCGAGAAATCGTAACGCGAATACATAGATATATACTATTTATATATTTATATATAATATATATATATATTTATATATATATTCGATATAGTCTCTAACAACTCCAATAAGAAGACACGTGCGTGTGCGCGTACGTAAGTATATTTACCGATGTGTACATATGTGTACAGTGCCGTCCCTTTAACCTTTCATCTACAAAAAGCAAGCAAGGTCATCGTATGATAGTAAACACGCTTTTTAATATTCAATGATAAATTCAATGTTAGGATTAATTAAAGACGATTGAGAGATACGAGATCGATTCGCGAAAAAAGTGATTTTCTTCCTTCGTGATTTCGTAATTGAAAGGTTAAAATATCGTGGAGGCATTTCTCTCTCCCTCTCTCTTTCTTTCTTTTTCTCTGTCTCTCTTTTTATTTTTCTTTTCATTTTTCTTCCCGTAGCGCTTAAACTGGACAAAGGATAACAACGACGTGCGATGGTAAGACGAGGATACGACGATTTTTTGACTAACCATAACAGTTATTCTGGACGGAGTCGAGCGACATCGGCGCCGGTGTCGGTGACGCATTTTATTCGACGACCTCGCTCGTCTCTTCTCTTCTCTATCTTTTATTAACTCTATCGCCGACCTAGCGAATCATAGAAAACAAAAGATTTCGATCGTAGGCAGAGCAGAAGACGCATGTTAAGATGGTTAACCGGTATCGGTATTGATCAGCACGCGGTCGTACGCGCTGATCCGAATCTACGTTAGGTGATATTTATTTCTTGCGGCGAAGCGACGTTACTCGTTGAGGAGCGTTGAGGACAGAAATCGAAACAGGTGACCAAGAGGACATGACTCTTGCAAGCTTCTACTCGTTTCTGGAGTATACAAGTTTCAGCTTCGAGAGCCTCGAGAAAGGACGGGTCACGCCAGTCCATACTGTCCTCCACGTGCACTGAAACAATTAATAATAATAATAAGATTATTTAACGATCAGTTTGCTAAATAAATACGAGCAACAATAACTCTTTGAAATTGTTAAACGTTAATACTGTTAAACTTATCAAAAGGATTTTCAAATTTCTTTTTCTTCTAACGATTATCAAAATCAATGGAGTATATTTTTGTTCAAGGAACAGTCAAATTGAGAATTTTATTGTTAAATGAATGAAGAACAAATTACTAACATTCGTAACTCCAACGACAGTCGGGAACCATCAATCGTTTCTTGGCGTCTTTGAGTTCGTGCCTAAGAAGGCGCTGGCGCAGTCGCAGGTTGTGTATCTTGGACATCGTGCCACGTGGCTCCGAACGCAATCGCGCGCGCTTGTCCAGGATGTCCACGTCCTCGCCTGTGTAAACGAGTATCCCCGGTGGCAGTAGTGGTGGCTCGACCGGATGCCGTGCCACCTGCTGAGAGTGAAGCCGTGCCCGGAGCACGCGCCCTGCCACCCGCCGTTCCACCGCTGAAACACCCGCACAACGTCGAGGTTAGAACGCCCAGTGCGCCACCTGAGGAGAACAACATCGTACGGGGGGAGCAATTTTAGAGGATTTTTTCGTCGACTTCCCTCTTTATTTATCGACGATATCTCTTTCATTAGGTTTGTCAATCTCGAATAGACACGGAGCTAATTACCTTGATGTTCTTGAAGAGCACTGGTTTGCCTAGAAGAATCACTAGCGATACTGCTGGTCTCACTGTCCCTTACAACACTGTCGTATCCCGAACTTTCAGCACGATGTCTGGATAAAGTAGCTGGTGACAATTTAGCTGCCCGTGCTGCTGAATCGGCGTCAGATTCGTAACCCTCTTTGTTGAGACCCAAGGAGGAACCAAGACTTAGAATTTTTCGTTGCATTCTACCGGAGGATGGTGCTGAAAGATGAAAGAAAGAGAATATAGAATTGGAAGAAATATTCTTTAACACGTCGACAATGGGATGCTCTAAAATGGATGTATAAAAAAGGAACAGAAAAACAAAACGAAAAAAAGAGATCGATGGTACAACATGCCAACATCAACTTGTTAAACCTGAGAAGATTTTATATTCTTTTGAAGGATTTTTCACAAGTTAAAAACACTTTGAAAGAGTGTTACACTTTAGGGATCGTTAAATATTCGTTAGCCTTGAAGATTTTTTTTTACCTTGAATTTTAACGTCCTCCTCGATATCAGACTTGCCCGTAATCGTCCTTTCCGATCTCTCCGCCGCAGTGAAGAGTTTCTTTGCCTCAACGTATTCCTCCTCAGGATCCGAGCCCGAAGCACCGTTTCCAGGTATCCTTTCGATTTCTTCCTTTAAATTAGGATTCGAAGCACCGTCTGGATGCCTCAGACTAGATATATTGCACTCGCCTAATTTGCCGCAGTACCTTCTTGGACTGGCAAGATGAGCGACGCTACTTGGGTACCAATAAAATGCTGTCGCTGGTCTTGACATACTTTGACGACAATTGTCACATATCTTCTCCTGATCGGACTTGCCAGCTATATATGCGGGCTCGCTGTAGATACTACCATGATTGCTCGCATTGTCGTTGAATAAGACGTCCGTAAGGGACAATGACTGACAGCGTGATGGCGGACGGAAGATGGTGGCGGCTGGAATTTGTCCTGCGTTAATTTGTTTCTTGCTATAGAACAATTAGGCCTGGCTGCTCGTCAAGTGTTAGTAACGAAAACAGCTGGACTGTTACGTGTATGTTAAAGTGTTTGATGAAGCGATAAAATGTTAATTGAAAAATAATCTTTCGAAAAGAAGAACAACGTCAACTCACATATTCGAACTTGTTCCAAACGAAATGGTTGATCTTCTATCGGATATTTAAAAAAGATTTCTTTTCTTTTTTCTTTCTTTCTACCTTGTTCAAACGTTAAAAAAATGTAACTTACATGGAGCTTCTCGGGAGTTCACAGTGGACGAATTCTCTCTTTGATACGTCGCTGAATTCGAGACATTAGCGAGAGCTAGCTTGCTTTGGTAGAGCTCGTGAAGTCGTGCCAATTGATCGAACTTGTGCCTGGTCTCTTGTTCTAAGAAATCCTCATGGTCGAAATATGGCCTTGGCATTACACCAGCACCAACAGGAGGTGGGTAATGAGATCTGTAGCGTTCCGTATCTGACATCACCGACATTGAGTCTGAAAAGGATATTTATTTTCTTTTTCGTGTCTCTTTCTACGTATCGTATTTAGGATAGTAAAGTGGATAAGAGCGAAAGTCCATCTGTCCGTATGTATCCTTTGAAAAGAAAGAGATGAAGGACGAAAGAGGAAAAAAGAGAAAACTCTCTGAGGTGGATAAGTAATTACATCTAACTTAGTTCTTCCATCTTTCTTCTTCTTTCTTTGGACGTTAGTGTCCTTTACCGGACACCGGTCAAAAGATCCAATGGCTGATATCGTACGAAGTTACAAAACGTATTTAAGCTTTGAGAGTTATAGTATCTTTTTGAAACCGAAGGAAGTGAATCTTTACTACATTAACTTTCTTCTTAGGTTACATTCCAAGATGAAATCTTTATTAGATTCAATTCCCACATCAAAGTATTTCACATTTTAAAAAATTCCACCGGAATACTTTCTTCCTTTTTCTACGTATTTCCGATGATTTTTTAAAAGCGGTCATTTCTCTTGAATTATTAGATGATTTAGAGAATTAAACTAGAGCGGAAGATAACAAGCTAGAAAAAGATTTAGATTAAAAGCTTACCAGTAAACGTAGAGACAACCGTGAGATTCTCCTGGCTTAGAATTCTTAAAGGATGTTCCTCTTGATCGCTTTCTGGTAAAGGATTTTCTCCCATACACATGGCAATGTCCTCTTCCGTGACTTGAAGACAGGAATCCTGCATTGGCACTGGTTCTAAATCTTCTACCTCAACAATTTCTAAGATTTCGTCTTCGGATGAGAGCGAGTGTCTGGATGGTAGTACAATGTCCTTGTGAGAAAGATTCAAACTTTCCATTGAGACTTCTCTGCTAACTCCATTGCTAAGAGGTTCGATCAGAGGTAAAGGGGGTGGTACAACTATCTCTTCGTCGTCATCCTCATCCTCCGGAAGATCTAACTTTCCTCTATCAACGCTATCGTCCATAACTGGGCTAGCTGTTAAGTCTAATCCCGAATCGGTGTTTGACTTGACGTTGAGAAGATTTAGTTTAGCTCCGAGTTTCTCAGTGATGTCTTCGATTTCGTTGGCTTTCAGACTATCACTCTCAGCCGTTGATAAAGAGGTATCGTCGTCGTCAACAGTGGCGGAACAACTTTTGAACGTCGTCATTTCCTTGAACTGAGAAGATTGTCCAGTGCCTTTTAACGGTTCCATACGTGACTGAGCGTGCTTAGATCGTTGAATTTGCGACGACTGATTTTCCACCCATTTCCTTATCATACTCTTCTTATGGCTGTCCATAAATCCATAACCGGAAGAATGCTGTTGTTGAGTATGAAGTGGTAAGAGAGGGGGACCGGTCAATTGCATCGGTCCGTCTATCCAAGTCTCTCGTTTATGATGAGAATCCTTCAACATGTGTCTAGCCTCGGCAACCTTTGATTTTGAAATTCTTGGACCATCTATCCATTGTTCGTCCGAAGCACCACTCGAAGCGGCTACTGGAATCTTACTACTCGGCGAGTCGGTTACCTTTGAACTCGAAACCTTGCTCGAAGATATCTTTCTCGCTGGACTGGCCTTTGGCGTGGCACTGTGAGCAGGTGAAGTTTGTTTCGAAGCTGTTTGTGTTAAAGTCTTCGCTATTTTCGTGGCCTTGTGCGCCGGACTCCTTTCCTCAGGTATCTTACTAGGTCTCTCAGCCGCTGAACCACGAAGAACTCTACCCATGGCACAACGATTATCACCGGAATTCAAACTAGGAATGTAAACCGGTGGATGTTCTCCGTCGGTTGCGTCATCGGCGGATGGACCAACGTAGATTACAGTATCTGCTGAAAGATCACTCGAACTTGGATCACATTCGCTGTTCTGTCTGGCTGCTTCCTCGCCAGAGCTACCACCACTTCCGGTACCCTGTGTACCACCACCGACAAACTTAATCTTCCTACGTCTCATCCGATGAATTCTCGATGCCAACTGCACGGTCGTTAGAGTCTCGGTATAATGTTGTGCATTCGGAGATACGTGGGCGATCATTGCCGCATGACACGTTAACGAGCCGAGACATTCCTTCAGTAATTGGGTTAGCTTATGCTCCTTGTACGGCAAGTGCTTTTGTCCGTTGAAAATGGCTAAGAGAATATTTCCCAGACCCGAAAGTGGTATTCCACCGGACGATTTACCACGGTCGGAATTACCAAGGTCCATGAGATGTAGTCTGCTTCTACCACCGGCGACTATTAAATGAAGATAATGAAATTATCTTTCTATATCACGTACCATTCGTCTTTCAAGATATTTTTTAGAAACTATTTCTTTCTTTTCTTTTTTTCTTTTTACGAACTACGTTAATGTAATTTTTAATATCATTCTCAGTTTTCGTTTTCGTTTTTCAAGAGACCTAAAACTAATGGCTTCATTGTATCTTTTAATTAACATTTTGCATTTAAAAAGCGTCGTTATTGCATTTAATTACCGCATTCATAATAGTATATGAACCATAATTTATCGTCACTAAACTTGCAAGCATGCACTGTTTACTTTGGTATTATATGGTTGACGATACGACAACAATTTTGTTTGTTATTTTGCGGATTGAAAATATTTTTCATTGACGATGAGATCATGGAAAAAGACATTTACAATAATTTTGAAATTTTTCTTACAGTGATTGAAAAGTTTTTAGACGCTACTTTAAATGACGAAGAGAATATTTATGATGAGTGAGAATATCATTCTTCATCATGTTAGTTAAGATAACAAAAAAAAAAAAAAAAGAAAAGAAGATAAAATTATATCATTTTGTAGATGTTTTCTGGTATATTTTGGTATATTTTTCGAGTTTCACTAGCGGTATCTGACAGACAAATGTTTTCTAGTTGTTGGTAGATCATATTAAATGAATAAAGACGATTTATCTTTTTTCTAGCTACAACAATATAATATTTTTGATGGATTTATAAGAAGAGCTTACGTACCACCACCCTTGCCAGCCACGCTATACTGATACACGTGTAAAGTATAGAGCATGTGAGCATCTCCATCTTCTCGTTGACGACCGGCAACTGCTGCGTCGAGATAAAAAGCTGCACGTTCCGCGGTCGGAGCTCGGAGCTCACTGTGTTGTTGCAACTGCAATGTACCGAACAGTGGATCATCTCTCAGATAAACGGCCGGTGATTGTTCTGAATCTGTAAACGAACCGAAAGAAACTTTTATCAGACATTACATTTCGATCAAATTGCACAGAAAATAATAGAAATTGTATCAAAAATTCGATATACCCACGTTCTTTTTGATTTATATAAATACATAAATACATCAATATTTTTTAAATAATTTACAAGAAAAAGGAAATTAAACGTATAGCTATATTTCTTTTTCTATTTTCTCCTTTTTTTTTTTCTTTACTATCAAAGATACGTATAATGCGTTGAGATAAAGAAACAAATTGTTTGTCTTGTTTATCAAACATTTATTTATTTATAGTTTGCATTAGAAGAAACAATACTCTTCATTTCAGAAATGAACAAGGGCATGGGATGCGTGCAGGAGTATCGACAAAACGGAGGGCAGTAAATTGGTCCGGCTGAGGCCCAAGGTATTCGCGAGCTGTCTCGAGCTGAATTACGACGGCGATAAAACGTCGAAAGATACCTAGCTGGAGATAGAGCCGGTGTACTATCTCTACGCTATCGCGTTCCCGATATAGTACACCTCGTACAACTCGTAGTACGGCTCGGTACCGGCCACGAATCGAGATGCGAATAATCAAGGTAATGCGAGACTTGGTTGTAAATAGTGATCAAGGTAAAAGCACAATTACGGGAAAATCGATCTTATGTTTCGAGCTATACTTAGAATAGTCTGGGTTCAAGTTTCTAAGATTTGTTTGCTTGTAGATTCAATATTGGAATCGTGAAGCGATCGGACGTTTCAAAATTATTTTCAATCAACTAAAACAAAGGATAATTTGTGTTTTTAATTCAATCTCGACGTCAGAGTTCTTCAAAAAGTTATTTCCAAACGACGAAAAAGAACATTAATCGGATCTTTTTCTTTTATAAATTCAATGCTAGAAAGTCCCTGAAAAATTAATATTTTTGAGACTATTTTCGAACGATTAAAAAAACAAAAAAAAAAAAGAAAAGAAAAGAGGAAAAGTTGACGCGTGTTTTAACTTCTTAGAGATCTTTCTATTTATGATTTAACATTAAAATTTATAAAAAGAAAACGACAAAAATTAAAATTTTCAAATTAATTTCTAATAAAAATAAAAAGAGAGATAAAAAATAAAAAACCTTTGATATCACAGTACGCTTATCGCAATGCAGAGTTTTAACAGAGCTTATTAAATCATAAACAAATTAAACCAATTTTCTACGATTTTGATTTGCACAAAAATGTAATCAAAATTGTCTAGGCTTAATTTTACGCTTTCTCGGATAACTTTTAATGTATGATAGGTCGAAAGGTGGATGACGGACTCGTAAAGCCATGCAATGCGCGATGACATCTCTCTCTCTCTTTCACTATCTCTCTCGTCTCTCTCTCTCTCTCTCTCTCTCTCTCTCTCTCTCTCTTCCTCACTCTCTTGCGTTCAACCCTGTTCATATATCCTATCCTTGCACGCTGGTAGAAGTCACGTCGTGAAATGAGGTACGGAGAGACAGAGGAAGCTCGATGGAGAGGGAACGATCGATAGTACGCGTATCCTACGATTCGTAAAAAGAGCTTCTCGCAAACTCGCAGGTATACATTTAAAGATGCACGATCGGTTCGAACGAGCTCGTTAAATTGAGCTTCTATATGGGAATATATAAATTTAACATAAATTATTTATATCTGTTCACGTGTAACAAACATAAAAGTAAATCTCTTTTCTCTGTAAATACTATTATACGCGAAAATAAGTGAATGGGTAGATTTGAAAATTACAAAGTATGAAAAAGGACGTTATATACATAATGACGATGGATACGTCTAATTAAATATGTATACATAAATTTCCATGATGAATATTATATTAGAACATAGAGATGGTAAAAGGGGATTATCGAAGCGCCTGTAGATAATTATAAAAAGTTAAGCCTATTTTGTGATCTCGTTAAAAAGTATTAAGAATAATTAAAAAGTTTCGAGAAGTACTACAGAAGTATTCATATGATCCTATCTTTATTACATTTTCATTAAAAACATATATATGTATATATACATATATATCTTTTTCCAAGAGTTTCCTTGAAATCATAAAAAAAACTATTAACACGAGAGTGGTATTAAAGATATCGTTACCAGAGCTTATAAAATTTTTTTCTTTTTCTTTTTTTTTCGAATTTATCTTTTACTTTCTTTCCTTCTTTCTTTCTTTTTCTTTTTCTTCTTTCTTTTTTTTCCTTTTTCTTTTATAGTCGACCTCGGCTTTTTACCAGCTGCAGTCGATATAATTTTTTTTACGATCATATCCAACCTCTTCCGTCTCGAGTCAAACGATTTAACGAGAAAAATTGTGTCTCCTTCTCCAAACGATTATTATAAGTTGTTTAGATAATCTCCTTCGTAAAGTGCCAATTAGTCTTTTACTGTCTTCGCTAGAAAGCTACTCGTGTCTTCTCCTTCACGAGAAGTCCGCTCATAAAGGATATAGACAACAAGTAAGAGGACACTCTTCCTTTAGTTTATATCTTCGAAGAACAAACTATATCCATTCTTACTCGATTAATATCAAAGTATATTTCTATGCACTTTAACGTTTTATTTCGGTTTTAAGAATAATGAAAATATGAAATTTCTTTTATAGAAATGGAAGGTATCTTATTATGAAATATGATATATATATATAAAAGAGATCTAACATTATTAGCCATCGCTGTTAATTAAAATTCTCCAATTTAAACTCTCTAAATAAACAAAAAAGAGAAAGTTATTAATATTCATGAGATAGCAAGTTGTCGGGATAATCAAGTATCGTCTCACCCCTGTAATAAAGGACTACAAAGTGTTGGGAAATCTTGAAGCGTCCAAAACTTCGAAAGACAAAAATTTATTCATAAAATTGCAAATATTCTCGTTGAATATCTAACAAAATGACGTCGACCAATTGAGCCTATTAACGAAGTATTTAAAAGATCGTATCGTTAACGCGAAAAAAATGGAGAACATGAAAAAACAATCGATCGAGCACCGATCAAAATTTACCGAAAATTTACGTAATCAAATTTCAAATATTTCTATTGAATATCCAATCGAAAGAAAAAAGAGAATTCTATTGTATCGTACAAAATTACTTGTAAAATAGTATCTTCTGTTAAGAGTGAATCTAAAAGATGAAGCGCATCAATGGATTATCACTATTACTTTAAAAAGCTATCTTCGTATTCTCATTTCGTGTGAAACTTCTTGTTATTTTATTCGAAAATAGCTATATAGTTTATATATATATATAAGTCTGTATGTGTGTGTGCGAAGTAAGGTTGTCGCAGTATATATACATTATTAAACTATTACATATACGAGCATACGAACGCAAAGATATAGTGGCAGAGTCGCGTGGCAATATCCATAAAAGGGACCAGAGCAAGTAATATTGTCGGCATCTGTGCCGCGTAGCAGCAGCAGTAGCAGCAGTAGTAGCAGTAGTAGCAGCCAGCAAGCGTTAGCTGGCTTGCTAGCTGGCATCGGCCGATGAGAAAAGGAGAGGACGATGAGCGGAAAAGAACACGGAAACTCTTAGGAAATAAAAGGAGAGAAATCTTCCGCGAAAGAAGGTAGGACGAACCGGAGACCGGAAAATATATAGACGTGTAATGGATGTGACATCGCCATTTAAGATTCGCCACACCCTCTTTTTCTATTCTCGATTTACTTAAAATTATATTCCTTATGACATTCGAGTTCTATACTTGATACGTTTTTTTTTCTACGATTGTTATAATTATCGAAAAAAAATTACGATTTAAATATAACCATATTCATTATTATCGTTGATATATATATATATATATATATATATATATATATATATATATATATATAT
>NC_057688.1:1390939-1430216 GCF_014466175.1 Vespula pensylvanica | reverse complement strand
TATATATATATATATATATATATATATATATATATATATATATATAGTTGTATTGTATAATAACTTCTGTAAATATGAAGATATTTTAATGTATCAATAATAAAAAAAGAATAATCATAACGCGATTTTAAAAAATAAAAGAAAACAAGTAATAATCCTTAAGTCTTTACGAAGTCGATTTATAATGTATAAAGTATAAGAAAATAGGAAATTTATGGAGAACAATATTCTAAGCTTCCATGTGGCACCAAAAACGTGCTTAGAAATATGTAGAAACTTGATGTAAGTACATATATCGCAGTCGTACGATCTGGGTGAAGATGAGAAATAAAAAAGAAGAGAGAAAAAAAATAAAGGAAAAAAAAGAAAAGAAAGAAAAAAGGAATAAAAAGGAAAACAAAAATATAAAAGAAAAATAAAAGAAAAATAAAAGAAATCTGTAAGTCGTGATAAAAGACAAGAAGTCCACGAATCTCGGCTCCCAAGAAACGTGTACGGAGAGGAAAACGAGGATAGCAGTAAAAAAGATCTGTTTCGCCATTTCGAAACGGCGTCGAGGGGCCAGAATGCATGCCCTTTCTCAAGGGAGATAACGCTTTCGTAAAATTCTCTGACATATATATACACACACATACACACCTATATATATATATTGTGTGCACATTAGTACATGTGCGATCGATGTTACTTTCGAATGAAATCGAACGTGACCAGTGTTATTATATTTATATCATCGTGCTGAGAAATTCAATGCCTGTGAAACCGCATAGTGTATTTTCTTTCTTTCTTTTTCTCTCTCTTTCTCTCCATCTCTGTCTTTTTCTCTCACCCTCTCTCGCTCTCGTTTTGATTCTCACGATTTCTATAACTTTATTGAATTTCTACAACCCGAGGAAGGTTATTTGAATGACCCACGGTCGAAGATTTCAATCGTGAACCTTTTTCTTTCCCGGAAATAACAATCTATATCGTAAATTGAATAGACAATTAATAATCAAAAAAATATACGTGTAACTTCTCTATGAATTTATAAAAGTAATTAAAATTAATATTATTACAATTGAACTTACTGAAATTTATCGAAAACGTCATTGTTATTATTTTAGTTTATTCAAATTTATATCGAAGATTAATTAGATTAAAATTTTTTTGTAATATTTTACTTTAATTTTGTAATATTTTCAAATATTCGTACAATGTACTACGGTGTCGCGGCTTCGTGGCGTCGCGACGTCAACGTGGCGACATTTAAAGGAAACGGAGATGGAAACAAAGTGTCAGAGGAAGAAGAAAATTAAGGAATGCTCGGATCTCTCGTATTAAAGTGAAAACACGGAGCCTCTACTTAGGTAAGAAGGTCCGGAGGGAACACGAGAAGACAAAGTCGGCGTATTTTACGTGGTCGTACGTTCACCAAAATAAATGCTCCACGTAGATTCGTAAATGGCGAGAAGAATAATAGAACGGAGAGATGGTGAGAGAGTTCCACTAGAAAGCTTTTCTTCCTCATCTTGGCATGCTCGCCAAGAACGTTCTTGGATGACGAAAAGATTCTCTTTTCTTTCTTGAAATGGAAAATTAAACTATCATCTAAAAATTTGTTAAGAGAGAATAAAACATTCGGAAAAGTTATTGAAGTACGTAAATAAATTATATTTCCTCTTAATGTCTTTTATTGTCTCGATGTAAAAGAAGATTTCATGTTTTATATAAAAATAGAAAAAGAATTTTATTTGCGATATTCGATAAGTAAAATTACTATTTTTAATAAATAAAATTCTTCTTCAATTTTTGTATAAAAACTGGGACGAACTTTTCCATTGATCTAATATTAATGACGTCGCTCATAGATTTTATATAAAAAAAAAGTTTTAACTACTTGTCACGATCCTTTCGTTTTTTTCTCTCTATCTATATATCTCATTAAAATTTTAATAATTTTTATTCAAAGAAAAGATCAAGTGGATGTATTTGAATATGAAGTAAGATTTTATGCTATAACAATAAGTATAATAATTTCACGTTTGTAATAGGTATGCTTCGCAATGTGAAACGTTATGTTGCGTTGAGTTCTTTTCAACGCAACAGAACGTTGAAGTTTACCAAAAGCCTGCTCGTAAGTTTTGCGAGGGGACCTGCCGCTTTTCTCTCTCTTTCTCTCTCTTTCTTGGATCTACTTTGCAGTGAGCAATTAAAGAAAAGCGTCTTTCTGGTATACCGGGTGGCTCCCGACGAAATGGTGCCGAGCAATGGACCACGACTAATTCTTCAGAACGAAGAAAGAGAAAGACTCACGGGTCGTTTTCTTAACGACTACTTGCCTTCCTCACTTTCCTCTTCTTCTACTTGACTCGTTCTAACGGTGATCTTCTCTTTTCTACTTTTCCCTCTTTCTATTGCACGATAAAACCTTACTTCCAAAGATCACGATCTCTCGATCTTTTCCATTCGATAATTCGTGAGCAAAGCAGGCAGACGCATACGATGAATAAAATTAAGAAATGAACTTTAGTTAATAATCCAAATAATTTCGTTAATTTCTTCGAACGATAATTAGGATGATATTTTATCGTTGAATTTTACTTAAATGAAATTACTATAATTAAGACTATATATACAATATATATATATACTCTCGCAGTTTTCATCTAATCGTATGTGCTATCGAAACAACGTTGATATTTATGGTTGATGTCGTTATATCGAATCAATATTGAAATTCATCTTCAGATATTTTAAACCGATAAAAGGAAATGTAATGATTATAGATATAACGTTATTTCTATCAACGTCTAATATACGGATGCTAAATATTTTTATTCGTGTTCATTATTCGATCGTATCGAATTTTTATCAAATTAACAATAATCTTGACTCGTTTGTTTTTCATTATAAAAGAAACGAAATAAAATAAAGTAATACGTAGATATAATTATATGTTATACGTTGATATATGTTAATAAATTCGTAAAAAGAAAATACATGTAAAAGTTACGCTTATCTAATGTACACTCTTCTATGACCTTGCTGCAATTGATCTTGAGATGTTAAACAAAACGATCATAGAACGCAGTACGCAAGAAATCAAAATAATCTCAATAGCGGTCACATTGTTCCACGATAATTTCTACGTGATAAGTTTATCCCTCTTGAATAAATAAAAATAAATGTTCTCTATGAATTTCTATAGGACGAATTAGTACCTTGTAAGTATTTAAAAAAATTTTCACGATGATCTTGTACGCATAAAATAGTAAATAAAAGTGCTGTACGGAAGATTAAAATATTGTAGTAAAATACGCTGGAGATATATGTTAATAAATTCGCAAAAAAAAAAAGAAAAACAACATGTAAAAGTAAGGCTTACTTAATGTTCATTCTTCTCCAATGTTGCTGCAACTGATCTTGAGATGTTAAATAAAACGATGTTAGAACGACAAATTATCTAATTAACGATCGCATTGTTCTGCGATAATTTCTACGTAATAAATTTATTCGTCTTGTATAAATAAAAATAAATGTTCTCTAAGAATTTCTATAAGACGAACTAGTACCTAAATAAATGTTCTCTAAGAATTTCTATAAGACGAACTAGAACCTTGATATTGCTTTAGAAAAGTTTAACGATGATCTTATACGCATACGATAAAAAAAAGTAGTATACGAAGGATTAAAATATTGTAATAAAATACGCTGGAGATATCGTAATAAATTCGTAAAAAGAAAATATATGTAAAGATAACGCTTACCTAATGATTACTCTTCTACGATCTGGCTATGACTAATCGTGAGACGTTAAACAAAACGATGTTAGAACACAGTACGCAAGAAATCAAAACAATCTCATTAGCGGTCACATTGTTATACTGTAATCTCTACGTAGTTCGTCTTGAATAATCAAAACAAATGTTTTCTAAAAATTTCTAGATGACGAACTATTTACCTTGTAAATACTTTAGAAAAATTTAACGATGATCTTATACGCCTAAGGTAATAAATAAAAACGCTATACGGAAGACTAAAATATTGTAGTAAAATTCGCTGGAGATATATGTTAATAAATTAGTAAAAAAAAAAAAAAAAAACGACATGTAAAAATAACGCTTACTTAATGTTCATTCTTCTTCGATGTGGCTGCAACTAATCTTGAGACGTTAAATAAAACGATGTTGGAACGCTGTACGCAAAATTATCTAATTAACGATCGCATTGTTACGCGATAATTTCTACTTAATAAATTTATTCGTCTTGTATAAATAAAAATAAATGTTTTCTAAGAACTTCTATAAGACGAAATAGTACCTTGTAAGTAATTTAGAAAAATTTAACGATGATCTTATACGCATACGGTAATGAATAAAAGTTTTATACGAAGGATTCAAATATTGTAGTAAAATACGCTGGAGATATACGTAATAAATTCGTAAAAAGAAAATATACGTAAAAGTAACGCTTACCAATTGTTCACTCTTCTACGATCTTGCTGAGACTGATCTTGAGGCGTTAAACAAAACGATGTTAGAACGTAGTACACAAGAAATCAATACGATCTAATTTGCGATCACATTGTTGCGCGATAATTTCCACGTAATAAATTTATTCGTCTTAAATAAACGTTAATAAATTCGTGAAAAGAGAAGACACGCACAGATAACGTTTACCTAATGTTCACTCTTCTACGACCGGGCTACGACTGATCTTGAGAAGTTAAACACAACAATGTTAGAATGTAGTATACAAGAAATCAATAATAGACAAGATCTCATTAGCGATGACATTGTTACGCAATAACCTCTACAAATTTATTCGTCTTGAATGAATCAAAACAAATGTTTTCTATAGGACGAACTTGTACCTTATAAGTACTTTAAAAAAATTTAACGATGATCTACACATAATGTAGTTAATAAAAGTGTTATATAGAAGAAAAAAAGATTCTGGTAAAATACGAGAAAGATATATATTAATAAATTCGTAAAAAGAAAAGATTCATAGAGGTAATGCTTACCTAATGTTCACTCTTCTACGACCGGGCTACGACTAATCGTAAGACGAAACAAAACAATGTTACAACGTAGTGTAGAAGAAATCAAAACAATATAATTAGCGGTCGCATTGTTACGCGATAACTTCTACGAGATAAATTTATTTATCTCGAATAAATCAAATTTCCTTCGATTCTCGAAATTCGATAATTTTATTTTTTTTCATTGTGACGTATCTAAACGAAGTGTTAACGAAGAACGTAGTTAAAATTTCATGGTTTTTCCAATTTTTATACGATTTCTATATCGTCAATTGTGTATATACATATATATATATATATATATATATATATATATATATATGTATATGTATATGTATATTGATTGGTGGTCAGGACGTTGACCATCATCCGTTTAAAATCGAGTACAGTATGTACGACCGCGACGTATAGTCGATCAGCAACGTTATTGATGAGTAAAAATAACCAAATGGTTTTTAACTGTCTATCCGTTCGATTTGTATTATTTTAGACAGTTGTACTATTTTTTTCTTTCTTCTTTTTCTCTTTTTTTCTTTTCTTTTCAAAACGACTACCTCGAAATATTCTCACTTTTCGAAGTCAACGGAAATATTAAACGCAAGATTTGCCGTCATAATTTTTGAACGGCGATAAGAGCATTTTGGAATTAAACGATCCGACTCGTTAATCTTGAAACTTTCGCGAATCTAGTCTTTAATTAAAGCCGGCGGACCGTTCTTATGCGAGAAGACGTTTCAAAGCGGAAACTTCTCAGAGCTTCGCGAAATCACGACTCCGTTGTAAATAACGGAATGAACGGCGAATCTGATTTACAATTAATTTGACTTAGCGAAGAGCTTGAATCGGAACATAAGTAAGAATCAGCGAAAGAAGAAGAAGAGAAAGACAGAGGAGAGAGAGAGAGAGAGAGAGAGAGAGAGAGAGAGAGAGAGAGAGAGAGAGACAGAAAGAGAGAAAGAAGGAATTTTCTCTTTCTATCTTTATTACTATCTCTGGATTGGTCGAAAGATGCCGCGAGTTTTCAGTGCTTAAGAAAACTTCAATAATTACCAGGCTGGATTATCGAGTTCCCAAGAGAAGGAAGAAATACAGACAAGAAAGATAGCGAATGAAAGAAAGAGAAAGAGAAAGAGAAAGAGAGTGAGAGAGACATAGAAAAAGAAAGAAAGACGAAGAACAAAACTAGAATGGACTGTAAACGATGTAAAAGAAAATGTAAAGGCTTAGATAACGAAACGAAGTTGAATCCAAGTTAACTCGAATGTATATCCACTTTCCACATAGTAGGATACTGAAATATCTAGAAAATGAGTTCGCGAAGAAAGAAAAGAAAAGAAATAGATATGAACGAGTTACAGAAAGAAAGAAAGAGTAAGAGATGGATAGGTAGATAGACAGATAGATAAATAGATAGAGAAAGAGAGACAGAGAGAGAGTGACATCGAGCAACTTAAAGTTCATTAAAAAGAGCAAAATGATGTACGAGTATGCGATAGAAACAGATATAGGTTTACGAAGAGCAAACGATATATTCCGTAGACGCGAGTTACTTATTTAATAAGCCGGGAAATGAATTGCATCGACTCTTCATTAGATCGCCTGTCGAGAAAGAGAGAGAGAGAAAGAGAAAGGAGAAAATCGACGATGCCAAACCGGCTCGGTTCTACGCGTATGAGATCGCGATTACTTCGAACGTGACAGGAATTTCTCTTCCCATTTATTTTACCTCATCCCTTTCCTCACTTTACCACAAGTATCTCGCATCTCGCATTCAATGATGAAAAATCAAACGAATACTGATACACCACGTAGACGGTAATTACTTTGAAAATCATCTGTTTTGATCTTCGTACTCGTCTTACTCGTTAGACCGATTGATCTGAATTACATAAAAATTCGTCGTTGCTTCTTTCGCGAGAAATTATGCAGATTCAACGAAAAAAAAAAAAAAAAAAAAAAAACAAGAAATAAAAATATAAAAAATAGAAATATATAAAAAAAGAACGAAATAAATAAATGAAAAGGAAACTTTTGAAAGGATAATTTTGAAAGGATCTCAGAGTTGTTAAATCTACTTTAGTATTCATCAGGATATCCGCCGTTATCTTTTACGATTATTTTATACTAGACGAGACAGAAGTTGTAATAGTACTTCAGATAGGTTAACCACCCTCGATAATAAGATAAGGACGAAAGACACTTTATAGATGTGTAGTATATGTATATCCGCAGACGTATATAAGTTCTTCTATCTCTCTTCTCACGTTACTCCTGCAATTCCAGCGTCCAATTATCGAGATGTTAAGGATGAGAATACTAAGATATATATATATATATATATATATATATATATATATATATATATATATAGAAAGAGAGAGAAAGAGAGAGAATAGAAGAGAAGGTGGAAGTTAATTTTCAGAGTGATAGAGCCATTCTTCATAGAATTCCGGAGTCTTCGCTCGTGGATAGTTTTCGTAAGCGCATCGTGACTGTCTCTCTCTCTCTATTTATCTATCTATCTATCTTCTTCTTTCTTCATATAAATTACTAAGAAACGAATACGAGTCTTTATTAGTTTAGCAAGTCTTTCCTCTTTCGCAATTCTTCGAGAGGAGGCAAACGATGTGTACGGATAGATGAGACAGAAGAGTAGTAAGAAGAATAAGAAGGGGAATAAAGAAAAAAGGAAATGATCTTGGCCCTCTCAATTTTACGGACCACCTCGTCCAGTCGGCGGTCCGTGAAGAAGAAACCAAATTGCGGCCAATACCACCCTTCCGCATTTGCCCATCTTCCTCTTTCTCAACCACCCTTCGTCACCCCTCGACCAGTCTTCTTTTTCTTCTTCTTCTTCTTCTTCTTTTTCCTGCTTGCATATTACCAGTCTCGAGAAATCCTCGAACACTTGAATCTCTTCCGGTCGAAGGATCTTGGATAGTCGGACAACGATGATTCTCATTCTTGCCAAGACAGCCTCACGTACGAGACATGATAAAATAGAAACGACGAGAATTGGTAGGTTACGACGAATCCTCGTTTATGATCATCCTCTCGAATTTGTCGAAACGAAGATGTGGCACGTACGTTTGGTTTATCTAGATAAGCTACATTTCTTTTTCTCATTCCTTTTCTCTTTCTTCTTTCTTCTTTCTTCCTTTTTCTTTTCTTCTTTTTTATATTTTGATCAAGTAACTCCTGAGAGAATTTCAACCGGCAATTCGAGTATAAACGGGAATTTCATCGAGAATCGAGTTTGTTCGAGGAGAAAGAGGACAGGAAGTCCACGTGAAAAATTTTCCCTTTGTCGTTTCCGATCGTGTGTCGTTTCCGAGTGAGATGGAAACATCACACAAGAATATCTTTTTTCGTCTAAGAACATCGTCCTTCTTACTTTCTTTCCTTTTTACTTTCTTATTTTCTTTCGATCACCAAGTATTCTAAAGAAAACTAAAGGAGAGACCTTTAGTCTCTTATTTCACGTATCACGATTTACGATTTTCTTCCGCTTTCTTTTCCGAAGGAATCGTCTCCATAAACGCAGAACGTATCATTTTTGAGAAATAGAAAGAGAAAGAGAAAGATAGAAAAATTCTTGACGAGAGACGGTGAAATGGGGCGCGTAATCTAACGGGATTTATGATGTATGCAGCGTTTACGACTCTATAACTCAAATGGTTATATTTCCTCCTTGGATTTTTATAATGAAAAACGTATCGATTGCGTCCTCTTACAAGTCCGCAGTTTCTCTCTTTCTCTCTTTCTCTATCTCTCTTTCTCTTTTACAAAATATAACAAAATTTATTAATATTCATCAAAATATAAAACGATTTCGATGGCGTTAACGTAATAGTAGAACATAGAGATCTCTAATAGAAATTGTGTCTTGTTTCCAATTAACGCCGTATAATCGAACTGTCGGTTTTAGTTTCCAATTGAAATTCGTACGGTCAACTTCTAATGACTATTACGTTTCCCTAGAGTTCAACGACACAGATAATAGTTTAAAACATTGATCGATAATAGTTATTATTTTCTTGATTACGATTTAAAGTCGTAATAGTACATACATGTTTCTCTTTCTCTTTCTATTTATCTGTCTCTTTGGTTTTCTCGTTAAAACCAGGTTATGATTAGAATGACGATTGGAAAATTGGATGAGTTTCAAGATTAAGTTCGGTTGTATTCGAGCGTGCAACGATTTCCTTTATCTCTTTGCCTCTCTCTCTCTCTCTCTCTCTCTCTCTCTCTCATTATTCCAACGTACTCTGCAGTAATTAATCCGAACGATTATACCTGGCCGCATTGTTCGAGGCATCAAATTAATTGCGGGAACGTTAAACCCCATCACGGAAAGGAGAGAAGCGCTCGAAACTTTCCGGCCCCTCGTGGCTTCGTCCCTCGGCGACATTCGAGGTTAGAAATGGCGGGCCTCGTTTCCTCGAAACAAGATTTCGTCGAAACTTTTCGAAGAGTATTTATTAAAAGCCGAGGGCAAATAACGTTTAAAACCAAGAATTCTCACGATTCTAATCTCATTTTCTTTTTTATCCGTCAAATAATTCACGAATTTTAATTAACGATAATTAATGTCACCATGTCAGAGAAAGCCGCTGTTCATTTCCTAATTAATTTAATTAAAAGTAGTACATATTTTCATTGTAATATTAAGTAAAATTATTAAAGAGAATAATCGTCCCTTCTTTTCTCTTTCCGACGAGACACTCACCATTTGCATGAGCGGCAAGAAGATCTCTCAACTGTTGCTGGCCGGTGGTCAATTCAACGCAACTGACCCTCACGCTAAATCTGGCGCCGGTTCTCTGACGTTGCTCGGAAATTCCACGGAAGAGCCACGCTATCGCGCATGGGATTGCACCCAAAGTGTGGCCTGCCTCAGGGGTGCCCAACATTGTGTGAGACTTGCCTGAAAAAATAAAAATACATTTCTATCAATATCAACGGATCGTTTTTTTCCTTCCTACCTTTCTTTCTTTCTTTTTTATTTTTGTTTTTTTTTTGTTTTGTTTTCACATTGCTATCACTTTTACTGCTCTTTAGAAACACATTCAATTACGTTCGCGAAATAAAAATTGCTTTTAATATAATAACATTGTCGATTTTATCTCTGACATTTAAACGTGTCCATAACAAGTTTCTCTTCAAACGTTTCTATTACTTCTCACGTAACAAGATTAATCTTTTTCATCTCTTTCTCTTTCTCTCTTTCTCTCGATTTTAACAAAACACCGAAAGGATTGACACGAAAAGATAAAGATTCAACTATATCGTTATTTCCCTACTTTAATTTCCTTTAACATCGTACTAAAAACGTTTCCCTTCCGCTTCAATCTCTCTAAATGCTCAGGTACTGGCCCTTTTACGAGTTCTCTTACCGTTAAATACAAACGTTTCTATGCGAGTTTTGTCGTGGTACGATCATGAGTCGTTTCGTACGATTTAGAAAACGTGACGTCGAATCTCATTAAATTGATTTCTTCGAAGGCCGAGAAAGAAGAGAAAAATAAAATAAAATAAAATAAAATAATGAATTAAAAGATATAGAAGAAAAGATATAGATGAAAAAAGCATAAGCACGGATTAGGTTGATCGTAGAGAAGATCGATACTCCTATTCGGTGAAAATTCAATTAACGCCAACTGATAGATACAGCAAGTGTTCAACTAACGCTGGATAGATGCAATTATTGCGATATTTGATTTGCGGTACGCTGTGGAGTTGCGATTAATTTGTTTACCATTTAGTGGGCAGATGTAACGCGTGACAATGAGCCCCAAACGGTGTCGATGAGTCGAGAGAGAAAGAGAGAGAGACAGAGAGAGAGAGAGAGAGAGAGAGAGAGAGACCAACGACGATATACCACGTAGTTTCGTGATTGGTCTGTCATAACGAGCCGTGGTTTTAGAGTAAACGCGCGATTACACTTTCTGGTAATTGTGAATTAAAGCTTGCAGATGCAGATGCAGATCAAATGCGGGCTATTAAAATCGTATTCATTGAATGAACGAGAAAATATGTGAGAATTTTGATAGTGTCGTTTTACGACGATGACAATGGTTATTATATCATTTTTATCATTGTATCCTCGTAATTATTATTTAACATGAATATTTCATCAATTAATAATATATCTTTTATCTATTCATAACGTCGTATCGTGTTTTAATATTAAAATAGTGGATGATCGGTCGGTCCTCGATCTCGAAAGAGTAAGAAAACTTTTCGGAGTTTTACGGAAAGATCGACGGCTGCCATGGCGAGCGTTATTGATAGGGAAATAAAAGCACCTTTATTAAAATCATAAAACAGTATGATAAAGTGAGAAGAATGATGAAATGTGAAGGAAAATGTGGTGAATGAATGAACGAATGAGAAGAAGAAGAAGAAGAAGAAGAGAGAGAGAGAGAGAGAGAGAGAGAGAAATAAATTGAAAACGAAATGAATGTGTGTGTGTGTGTGTGCGCGCGTGATTGTATGTAGGTATGATAAAGAAAGAGAAAGATATCAGAACGAAGCAAGGGGCTGGAATGGTAACAGTCGAAATAATGGAAAAGCAGGAACGCCACCGTTGAATCTTAAACGTTATTTAATTGTCTTAATGTAAGACGGTGAATTATGTTGTTATTTAATTAGAAAGACCGGGAAACGTGCCGTCTGCTGGTGCTTTCGCAGGATAAACTCGATGGTTGGCTACGTGTCTCAGTCCGTCTTCTTCTTCTTCTTCTTCTTCTATTTTATACTATAATACTTTTCCATTGCCAACTAAAATTCCACTAAAGTTATCCTTTGCTTATCTAAACCATCTTAGACAACGAAATTCCAGCAATCAAGAAAAGGAAGAATCTCGTATAAATATCGAATAAATTATCTCTAAATACGAATTAATCCGCGATACGAATAATATCCTATTTCTAATCTATTGTTCCTCTTTTTGTAGAATCATCTTTTTTTATTTTCTGATCTAAGCTTTTTGTTTCAATCCATTCTAATTGATCAAACTACTCTCTCTTGGAACTTATTCGAAGTTGGGAAAGGGTTCGATGGGGAGAAAGAAAAAAAGAAAGAGATAGAGAAAGGGAAAGAGCGTGGCAAAGAGAGAGAGAGAGAGAGAGAGAGAGAGAGAAGGAAAGAGTACACCATAAGAGTTATGCACACTGGAGGGTAATTAGCAACGCGTTACAAAGTACAAAGTGGACTCATTGTCGCGACTCTGTTTGCGACACTCTTCTTTCCCTTCGTTCTTCTTTTTCTATCTTTTCCTTTCTTTATCTTTTTTCTTCTTCTTTTTTTTTATATATATATCTATCTATCTATCTCCTCCTCCTTCTCTTCCTATTACTTTTCCTCCTTCTCCCCTTGCCGTTGTTCGTTCATCCACTTTCAGATTTTTCGTGCGACAAATGCCGCACAGAAAATCTGTTGCTTTGAAAATTCCATCGTTCTACCCTTCCTTCTCTCTCTCTCTCTCTCTCTCTCTCTCTCTTTCTCTCTCTCTCTTGCTTCTTTCTCTTTTTTCTTCATACATTCCCATCGCCATTTGTACGCACATTCCCGTCTCTTCTCCCCCACTAATTTTTTCACTATATCCCTTTCTTTCTCTCTTTTTCTCGCTCCTCTCTTCCTCTTCGTATTTTTCCAGTCGTGTTACTCCGTTCGTTCTCTCTCTCTCTCTCTCTCTCTCTTTCTCTTCTTTCTCCTTTTTCTTTATCATACGCACAGTACTTTTTATCAATTCACCGACGTCACATATCTCACACTTCGCGGATTCCATTTCGAAAATTGTACACATTCGATTACCTTTCTCGATTTTTCTTTCACGAATTTTTCACATTTCTTTCCACATCGTATAAATCTTTTCTCTTTTCCAATTCTCTGCTTTCTTTCTTTCTTTCTTTCTGTCTTTATCTCCTTCTCTCTCTCTCTCTCTCTCTCTCTCTCTCTCTCTCTCTCTCTCTCTCTCTCTGTCATTCTATTTTTCTCTGTTCCTCTTTTCGTTAGAAAACGTGAGGCACGCCGGCAAAGAGTTAGGGCTGTTAGGATATAAAAAGGAGAAACGAGAGTGCCAGCGAGAAAACTACGTTCTCTCTCGTAGCGATGATCAAAAGCGGTTTGCTCGAGGACTCGCCTGAAGTATCTCGGCGGGACGCGAGTGCTCGAAAGTTCGTTTGGCTCCCTTTTTCACTTTTCTTTATCTATCACACGGCTACCACACCATTTTGTATTTCCCTTTTCACTTTTTCTTTCCTTTTTTTCCTTTTTCTTTTCTTTTTCTTTTCTTTCATTCTTTCTTTTTCTCTTTTTTCTTTTTCTCTTTATTAAAATAGCATCCATGAAATCTGTATCTGACGATAATCTCTACTGTCAGAGTTTGGACTCTATCCGAAGCTTTGAAATTTTAAGCAAGCTTACCAGGTGCGTTCGTTAAAAGCGACCAAACTTTTCCAACTTAATAACACCGAGAAAGAGAGAAAGAGAGAAAGAGAGAAAGAGAGAAAGAGAAAAAGAGAGAGAGAGAGGGGGGAGAGAAAGATAGATAGAGAGAAACTTTGAAAAGTTTTCTGGCTTTTCATCGACGATTAATGGTAACGAATAAACGTGGATGGAAAATTCGACTTACGGTTTAATATTATAATAACGATAATAAAATAAGAAATATGCCATTTATCGTTTATTGTCGTTGATATCGAACGATCGATATTCAAGATTATATTTGGAGATATCTAAGAGAACGAAGTCGTAGTTAATTATAATCGAGAGAAGAACAGAAATGATACTCGAGTTTTCCGACGTTCCCTTTACAGTTCCTTTATTTCTATCGAAGTGTGTTCTTCGAAAAGATCGCAATATGACAATGAAGAATTCCTTCGTGAAAGAATGTAACAAGACGCGTAAGAGTCACCAAAGGAAATCGATTTCAGAATACTTATCCTTTTTAATCGAAGGAGTTAAAGTATAGGGAGAGGGAGGGGAGGCGTTATAGGGGTGTTGGTTAAAGAGAACGAGTTTTGAGGGTAAAAGAATGGTGTATTCTTATCCTCGAAGAATCGATGGGTAGATTTGAAAAGAAATATTTCGTTTCCTCGATTATTCACGGAGACAATGAACCATCAAACTTCTTTTCGTTAAGAGCGAGAAAGAAGGAGATGCTTCGAAACAATAGTCGATATTTTGCATACTCGATAGGTATCGATATATCATATAAAATGGTATTATTAAAGACCAATTGTTGATGATAATAATAAAAAATATATATATATATATCGAAAAGACACGTAAGAAATAATACGAATACGATTATTTTCACAATACCGATCGAAAAAATTCAGCGTATAATACACGTATAATCACGGATAATAGACGAGAGCTATGCGTGACTTTGTTGAAAATGAAAAAGATCGATTTCAAGCTAGCTGTACTTTAATCTTACCCGTTGAAATCCATTTTTCAGAGTGTATCGATCTCGCATCTCACAAAACTCGAAGCAGAACTAAAAGGTTACCTATGCGTACATGCACGCGAATCTGCATATCCTATACTTTAGAATACTTTAAAAACGTGAAACGTCATGCTCTGTGATCATGATCTCAATCGTGATATATTATAAATTGTAGATCTTGAGAAAAAAGAAAATAATTTACGATGGCAATTTAACCATTGAAAATCTTCTCTATCGCACTCGGTATGATCGACAGTAATTTACTCTAAAAAGGATCTTACGTTGTAAAGAAGTCAGCCGGGTAAAAGAGTGGGTGTGTAACTTTAACAAAGTTTAATCAGAGCCGACGGTAAGTTTACCATAAATCCTTCGAACCTCGAGAAGTACTTCGTGCCTCTTCTCTTTCTCTTTCTCTTTCTCCTCTTTCGCCCTCTTTCCTTTTCTTTCGTCTCTTGTTACACCGATAGAGGAATAAACGAGAAAGGAGATAATCTCTGGCAACGTGCGTTAAGATTCGAAAGGTACAAGGAAAAGGAGCGTGTCCTAGTAGCATACATTATCCTTTACCTTTTCATCCCTTCGTTCGTTTCTCCTACCCTTACTTCAACCCTACACTTCACTCCACTCCACTCCACCCATTTCCGTCTATTCTTGGCTACCTCTAGGAGGTGACTCTTACCCCGTCTTCTTCTTCTTCTTCTCTTTCTTCTTCTTCTTCTTTTTCTTTTTCTCCCTCTCTACTTTCTCTTTTCAAGAAACTTCGTCCCTCTCACCTTCTCTCTTTCTCTCTCTTTCTCATTTTCTTCTTCTTTCTACTTGTGCTACACTGGCACCCTCTCTCATTCCACCTCTCCTTCTCGTCTCCGAGCTCGCATAATCGTGCATTTGCATGCAAATTCGATATCACTACTTAAAATGTAAAACAACCCCGTGCTCTCTCTCTCTCTCGTTTTCTCTTTCTTTCTTTTTCTCTCACTTGGCTCCTCTTCCTTGCAACGTTCCTCTTCTTCTTCGTATTCTTCTTCTTCTTCTTCTTCTCTTGTCTCATCTTTCTCTCTCTCTTTTTTCTTTTTCCCTCTCATGAGTATTCCCATCAAAGTGAATAGAAAAGAGCTTGAAAATGTGAAAAATTGGTGAAAGGAGAAAAGTGTCTTTGGGGAAAATAAATTCCGTTTCTCGAATCATAATCTTCATAGTTTATAATAGTTCCTTACTGTCTCTGTGCGTTATGGAATATGATCTCTTCGAATTAGAAGAGAACGTACGGATTTGGATTTGGATTTCGAAATAAGGAAGAACGTAGATGTTGACGAGAGAGATCGATGGAAGTAGAAGTTGACAAAACTTTCGTGGGAAATTTGGAACGCTAACAGGATTAGTTTGGAGAAACGTTCTCAGGATTATGCATCGACTTCTGATCGGATGTCGAATCGAGTATTCGTGGTTTCGTTATTCGTCTTATTCCCGATTCCCATTATTTTCCAAACTTGTTCAATATCCTTCGTTAAATTCGAATCAAAAATGAATGAATTCTCCTACATTTCATATTGGTTTTATACAAAATTTGACATGTAACAGAACGAAAAATCCATTCGAATCGTTCTAAAGAGAAATCAACTGCATTTTCGAAATTAACTGCAAAGAAAAAAAAAGACGAGAAAACCTATTGAAAAATTAAAATTAAAAGAAAAAGAATCAAAAGAAAAGAACGTGCTATACCTGACACGTGTTCGTATCACGTGTCATAGTTTCTTTTTTGACATCTTTTTTCGCGAATAACAATTGACTTTTATTCTTGCAAGAATGAACACCTACGTTAAAACTAGGAGAAATCATAAATCAAAATATATCGAAAATCATGCGACGTAGATATTATTTCATGTTACATTATACGTATATACATAAATACATACACATATACATATCACTCCAGCTAATCTTCGAAGTGAGAGTCGTTATATAAGGTAGACGTAGTATACAGTAGTATCTCTATGTATGTATGTATATATGTACGTATGTATAGAGCACGTGTCGTGTACTCTTGTAACGTGTACTACGCCGTTGTTCAATGGTCTCTCTTGATTAGACGTTGCCAGCGATGTTTGGGCAAATATTTGTTTACGACTCTCCGAAGATCTATTGTGCTTTGTAAGTGAAAATAAGAAAGTGATGCAAAATTGTATAAAATTTTTTTATAAGATGTTTTAATAAAATTTCGATAAAAAGTAATTATCAGCTAATGATAATTAAATCAAATATAACCCGTTACACGATCGCTTAAGATGATATCAATCGTAATTTCCACTGTATCTTTATCTTATATTTGTTTAACAGAGACGAATTAGAACTTACCCAAACCTGCATGTCCATAACAAAAGAGGCAACCATCCGTTCCATTGATGACAGCGTGAATAACGTCGGTAAGGGCGCTCGAACAGATTTCCGTCTGAAATTAGAATCACCATAAAGTCGAGACACTAAAAAACAGAATATATACATATTCATTCTAAATACGACTAATCTTCTTTAAAATAATCCTACAAATAATCCCAAGTTATCCAGAGTATAACAAAATTCAAATTTCTCAATAACGAAGAAAAATATTCGATTTCCATTAAGAAAAATCGACTGACAAAGAAATGGCTTGTTAAATAAAAATCCCTTTAACATTATAAGTAATAATATTTGGTTGGTCAGAGAATAAGAAGACTTCTTTCTTTTTCTCACGAGAAAAACGAAGAACGAGAGAAAGAGAGAACGACCGAGAGCGAAAGAGAGAGAGAGAGAGAGAGAGAGAGAGAGAGAGAGAGAGAGAGAGAGAGAGAGGTATGAATTTAATTGAATCCACCCCTCATCGTAGCCAGAGCAATCCTCTATGTTTCAAGGAGACGACACGATAGAGGGGACGAGAAGAGAGGAAGGAGATTCGTTCGGAAGAGGCAAAGGAGGAAGAAACTGCGTCATCAGGACACTCGAGGATAATGACGAATCGCGTAAAGTGTTTAAGAAAACGTCTGTAGGACGGTTTAATAAACGCTTGTGAGGCCTTCTCTCTGAAAGGCAACGGAACCAAGCAGGAATAGGGGAAAGGGAGAGTGGGAGGTGGGAGTAGGGGGAAAGCGAGTTGGTGGTGGAGTGTCTTTGTTTGCTTCTAATATATTCATAGCCTGAAAAAGTCTTTTCGTAGCTAAGCTAGAAGAAGAGTGTCTCAACCTCCTCATCTCTCTCTCCCACCCTCTCTCTCTCTCTCTCTCTCTCTCTCTCTCTTTCTCTCTCACGTTTTCCTTCATTTTCTTTTTATTCCACCCCTTAACACGCTTGGGTCGGATCTCAAACGAGAATGCGATAGTATCGAGATTTTAGGAAGGTTGTAAGAAAGAAAGAGAAAGAGACAGAGAGAGTGAGGGTAGCTGGGAAATCGGATGTAACGACTTTTACGTACGATCTGTCGACAGCATCGGGAGTGTTAAGGGAAACGGGAGAAAAAGGGGGAGGGGGTCGTGTGCTGGTAAGAATCGAAAGGGTCCACCATACCGGGGTTTTGCGAATTTCCTCCGGAAGCAGTCGTGAATTTCCTTTGAGCCTGTACCCGATGTGCGTTGAAATCGATCGATATATTGGGACATCGACCGTGTCTACTACTACCATCTCTCTCCTTCATCTTTCTCTTTCTGACGACTATCTTTACTCGACAAATGTTCGAAAGGGAGAATTCAGAAGAGAGAAAGAGAGAACGAACGAAAGGGAAAATAGCCGTACCGCATCGACAAGCCTTCAAAATTGAGAGAGAAGGAGATGGACGAACGTCGATACCTCGACCAAACGAGATTGAAATCTTCCTGGACCAGAGAGAGAAAGAGAGAGAGAGAGAGAGAGAGAGAGAGAGAGAGAGAGAGAGAGAGAGTGACTCGGAATGAGAAAAAGAAGGATGAAAAAAAAGATTCGAGCTGCTGCTGTCGGTACGAGAACGTACCCCGTTGGTTTTGAAGGGACGACGAAAAATAGAAGAAATTTCGAGAATGTCGAGAAAGAAGAAAAATTGTCGATTGAACGTGAGAATACTTTATTATATTTTTTTTTTCACGGGGGAGAAAAAGAGAGTGGAAACGTGTGACCCAATCAAAAGATATTCTTCAAATGACAAACGTTAAAACTATTCGTTAAAAATATTCGAACGAATTCTCTATGCAGGGAAATATCTGATAAACGATACTTATGTAAGTTCTAATTCTAATTACGCTGGAGAAATATTTAAAAATCGCGATATCATAAGGAGCGTGAACGAGAACGATTAAAAAAACTATTTCTATGATATCCGAATGAATATATTGGAAAAATATCTAATATCGACAAATAATAAAAGCGACAAAGATATTCATAATTATAACGGGATCATTAAATATCCAATAAACGATACCTAATTTCTAATTCTAATTATGATGGAGAAATATTTAAAAATCGTGATATTATAAAGAAAGCGAAGGAGAACGATTAAAAAAAATATTTCTATGATATCTGAACGGATCTGTTGGAAAAATATCTAATATCAAGTGATGAAGGCAACAACGACATTCATAATTATAACGGGATCATCCGTAGGGACGTAATGCAAAGCAAACACATTTCGCAGGTAGCTGCACCCTCGAGAGATCCACGGCACTTCCCCTCTTGGAAGCTTCGCGGAGCGACGGCATGACGGTTAATGAAATACGTGACCGAAGCCTCCGTCATAATCTCAAACACTTGATTCCATGCTCGTGCGGTGGGAGAAATTGAGAGAGACAGAGAGAAGGAGAGACAAGGGAGAACGTTTCCACCCTCGTTCTTGTTCTCTCTCTCCCTCTCTCTCTCTCTCTTTAACTCTCACTCTACACGAAAGAGGCTCGTGCTCTCTCACGAACGACGCTGATTTGAAAATTTACATGGCTCGATCGATCAACGTTTTACTCTCGAATTGTCAGTCTTCTTGATCGAAAGAAAACCAGTCTCTTTTTCAACGTATAGATATCAAATGATCGATAAATCGGGATCGTTCGATCGATGAAAATTCGTGATAAACTAAATACCGACGTTTAAAACGATTGAAACGATTGAAACGGTTCAACTATTAATAAATAAAAAGCTACGTTTATAATGAAGATAAAAATTAAGGAAGAAAAAAGGAAAAGGAAGAATGAAAGAAATAAAGAAAGAGAGAGAGAGAGAGAGAGAAAGAGAGAGGAAGAGAAAGAGAAAGCAGATGGACCATGGTGTGACTTACAAACGATTCTTCCTACTGAGCTCGTAGAAAAGCGTGTCGTCGGTTTGGATTCGACTTGCAGGACGCGTTTTGGTAACGCAATATTGGCGAACCAGAGTGGAATACCAATGGCGTCAGGGGTTAGTTCGACTATAGGAGGGAAGAGAGAAAGGAAGAGGGTAGGAAGAGACGATGTTCGAGGTGTGGTTCACCTTCGAACGACGAACGTGGCTTCCATCGTCTCCCTTATTCTTTCATCCCTTCTTCTTATACTAGTTTCTCTCTCTCTCTCTCTTTCTTTTTCTCTTTTCGTCTTTCTTCCACCCTCTGTTACGACGAAATGTAAAACCCGTGTCGAAAGTTCGAAAAGAAGCTGCGACTCGTGGAATTTCTTGTTTCTCGAAGGGTAGAAACGAAAAGAAAGAGAGAAAGAAAGAAAGAGAGACAGAGAGAGACCCTTTTAATGCTTGGAAATAATCGAAAGACATCACCCCACGTAGTGGTAAGCGAATCTCTTAATTTGCAAGTTTCCAGATGTCGAAGAAACGCAAATGTAGGACGAACGTTTTGCTCCTTCATCGTCTTTTCCTCTTTCTCTTTCTCCATTTCTCTATTTCTCCTTTCCCTCTTCTTCCTTCTCTTTTTCCTTTTCGCCATCCAGCGCGAGAAAGCTTCGTATCGCGAGCTCTCGAGCACGAAGCCACTAAATTGAGCGGATCGAGCGAGCGAGCGGAGAATTAAGGAATTACCTTTCTTCGCTCGATTACCATCGCACGCCTTCGTAATCAGCTTTCGCCTTGCGCATAGGCGAAACACGTCTCGCGGACGTTAATGAAACCACGTCTATGGGAGAAAAAAAAAGAAAGCAAAAACGACGGAACGTCGAAGTGGAATATAAAAGCGAATGTGAACTATTCGTTAAATGGGATTCTAGTAATTTTGTTAAGGTAGTTTAAGGATAAATATGACAATGGTTCTTTTTTTAATTTTTTCTTTCCATCCAAAAAATCAAAATTTTTTAATGAAACACGTTATTATCCAAATGATTTTTCAACGCATATGTATAAGAATACTTAATTGATTATCGGAAATTATATATATATATATATATATATATATATATATATATATATATACATGGGATTTAACAAGCGTCAAAATGAATTATACAATCTCTCGAAATTTGTATTACTCGATCGTTTCGACGTATTCAGTGATTTTACGAAACGAATAATTTAAACAGATGTAAGAAAAATTTATTATATCAATTTATCGCTTAACGCACTATATCAATTTAATTTATATAGTGAAAAGAAAAATAATCGCGCTGAAAATTGCCAGGATTTCGTATATACGTATTAAGTATTAAATTAAATTCTTTCACTCCTTATTATTTCATATTAATTATTCAATGTTTATTAATGAATCATTAATAAACATTGTTGAACGAAAAGAAATAATCTTCCGTTAAGACGAACGACTAACTATCGGATCGATTCACGTAAAGTTTACGATGATCTCGTATAGAGAGTATGCGAAAGAGAGTACCTGTGCTTTCTCGAAGATGCAGTTAAATTTGCATATGGATAAGAGAGAGGAGATAGGTTCTTCGTCGTAAACCGCAAAGCGTCTCGACGACGACGAGAAGGATGATTCGACGTTCGTTGAAAAGCGTATCGAAAACAAACACCCTTCCTCCTATCGTAGAAAGAGGGTGCATTCCACCCTCGTCGTCAGTGGTACACGTGGCGAAACATGGCATCGACTGCGCCGGTACTGCTTGTATTGTGTGAGAGTATAGAGGGTGAGAAAGAGAGAGAGAGAGAGAGGGAGAGAAAGAGAGAGAGGAAAACGCACACATAGATATGGACAGGAAATTCCCTTTTCCGGAATTCACGAGTCGATAATTCCAAAAATTGCATGCAATACGGCCGACGTCCGGTTTTCCCTGTCGAAGTTATTACACACTCCGACTGTTATTCGCAGTAATTATAAATAATTTCACGAGGGTAATATCTCTGGTTAATTATTATTCTACAACGATAGATTCGAATTTTTGAAATATCACGAATAGGGATATATATATATATATATATATATATATATATATCTCCATATATATCGTTCACCATATATATATTTCGTTCAAGGAAAATAGAAAAATCACGTGCAAAAAATTGTTTTTCTCTCCTTTTTCCACGAACTCTCCTCGAACAGATAGAAAGAGAAAATTTATTTTCGATGAATTACCTTGCTCCGTCATCTTATCTTAGATTCAACCTTTAAAACATCCACGATACTCTGGTTAACGTATCTAACGTCTGAAAGGGAATTCGTCCCGTCCGGTATACTACGAAATCTTATTCAAAGCTTCCAGAAACGAGTAAAGGTTCGTATATAGAAAAATGAGACTCTCTCTTTTTCTTTCTTTCTCTCTCTCTCTCTTTCTCGAATAGGTAAGTTCACGATTTAAATTGAGAGAAGTCGACGTATCGAACTCGACGAAACGAGAATTTCACTTCGAACGAGACGTTTCCGTTTCCCTCCAACGGGATTGCAAGGCGATAAAACCCGTTGAAATAAATCGAAACGAGTTGAAGAAATATCTTTTAGCAGTTTCGAACGAGCGCCAGAAAGAAGGAGCGAAAGAGAGAGAGAGAGAGAGAAAGAGAAAGAGAGAAAGAGAGAAAATGAAATATAATAGGACAAGAAGAACGATACAAACTAATTTGCGAATCGGATCTCGTTGGTTTTGAAAAAAAATTTCACGATTCCGTATAAAAAGCGAACGCTGAATCTTTCGAACTGAAGCACGTTAAACTACGTGAATAACGAGTTAGTTGAAAAAGTTTTCATCCGCGAGCGACGATTCGCGAAACTACTTCGACACCCGGACGACTTCGGTCGTCCCAATGAACGGGATTTCGAAATGGGATTGAGAATGAAGTGGATGGATCGAGGGGGTTGAGAGGTGATGGGCGGTTGAGGGATAAAAAAAAAGCTCGTCGTCTGTACCGACTATATTCCCCTTTCTCCTCTCCTTCCCTCCCCCCAGGCTAGTAACCACCCCCTACTCTCTCCCACCTAGCAGTCCCCCCTTTGGTTCGTTGTGTCATGAAATATGTCGCGATTTACACGGGAGATTGGCATCATTGGCGCCTAGGGAGTAAACGAGAGTTCCCTCCCGTTATCCTCAAACCCAGCTGCAGATAGACGAGGTGAATCTCTCTCTCTCTCTCTCTCTTTCGCTCTCTTTTTATCTCTATCTATCTCTATCTGTCTCGTCTCTCTCGCTCTTTCTCTCGTTCTATGTACATAGAAATATTCAAAAAGATAGATAGAGACAGATATAAATAAAAAGAAAGAAGGAGAGGAAGAACGTAGTCCAAACCCCCTATAATCGTCATCGTCAATAGGTTCGACCATTTGTCGGATCAAAAAAGCATTTACGAAATCCGTCGAGCAATTCTGAGCATTCGCTATGAACCACAAATCTGTCGATACCCTATTTCTAAAAAAAAAACAACATTTTTCTCATTTATGAAATAAATGTTAAACATGATTCTGAATTATAACTTCCTTTTATATTAGAAACGAATAAAACGAAGTGAAACGAAAAATAAAGAAGAATAGAAAAATGCGTTCTAAAAACGACGTTCTCGAGAGAGAAAGAGAGAGAGAGAGAGAGAGAGGGAAATATTTTTTTAATTAGAAGAAAGTTTTTTATCTATTATAGTTGGAACAAAAGAGAAAATTCTTTTGTATGTAGTAAACAGATTAGTCCGTCCTCTCTCTCTCTCTCTCTCTCTCTCTCTTTCTCTCTCTTTCTCTTTCTCTTTCTCTTTTTCTTTCTCTCGTAGTTCTTTCAAAGGCTAGTCTCGTTTCTGTAATTTGTTCTAACGAAAGGAATTAACTTACGAGAGTTTGTGTACCGGCCAAACCGTTTGTCTCATTTTCGAGAGTTCTCTCATTGGTCAATGAAGAAAACAGTAGAATATTTTTTCTTCTTCCAACACAAAATACTTTCCTTTCTTTTTTCAGTCTGGCGAATAGGAGAAATCACACCTCGGAAGTTTCCAAGGCTAGAGAATTTCTCTTTATCTTTCTTCCTCTCCTTCTCTTCATCTCTCTCTCTCTCTCTCTCTCTCTCTCTCTCTCTCTCTCTCTCTCTCTCTCTCTCTCTCATTCTGGGCAGTACGGCCTTCGAACTTCATCAGCCTCTCCTGACTCCGGTCAAAGCCACGGATTAATATACCGGCACAATATGGAAATCCGCAATTCTAGAAGATAGCGGAGATAGTAGAGATCGGATTCGGTTCAAAATGGGAGAGAGCAAGCAAGAGGAGGAAACGTGGAAGAGAGACGAAGAGGATCGCATTGTGCCAGGAGCCCGTATGATTGGTTTTCAGATTACGCTGCGTCTACCGTAGAACGGACGTGCTTGTCCGTCTCTCTGTCTCTCTCTCGCTCTCTCTCTCTCTCTCTCTCTCTCTCTCTCTCTCTCGTATTTACTCCCTCCCTTCATCTCCATCGCTATCTGCGATTAAGCTTATTTGATGGTACCATCTAGATATCTCGATCTTCGATCGACGTCAAAACCGAGTCCTTTGATCACAGGTCCTGTTCTTTTTTCTTTCTTTTCTCTCTCTATTTCTTCTTTTTTTTGTTCTTTTTTTTTTTTTTTTTTTTTTTTTTATAAGAGACATCCACCGTGATATCATATTCGTGAAATAATAAAAAGAAATTGAATCTCGTTTCGAGGAACTGATCGATAAAGAAATCTCGTCTAAGGACGACGAGTTTTATCAACATTTATCGTTGATATATATAAGCACACATATATATACATACACATATATATATATATATAAACATATATATACATCACATATGCAGAAATATATCATATGTAAAATTAGGTGAAAAAGAGGAAGAGGGTAAAGAGAGAAGAGTAGGAGTGGAGCAAAACGTGAAGGTTATCGGTCTCGCAGGGCTTCTCGTTCAATCAGTATTCGCTATCAAATGAGCAATAGATCGGAGGCACGTAGCTCCGTAGTCGTGGCACGAGTGAGAAGAGAAAAGGGGAGTGGAAGGGTAAAGGGTGGGATAGAGGGGTTGGCTCTCACGGAGACTCACACGCAAGCGCATTTCAGGTGATGCACACAGACGCACGTTCGCATAATCCACAGCGTGACTATTAGTCGTAAGTCAATAATAAAGCCCTTGTCCGGACGGAGGCATAATGGCTCCAGTGAATTATCCTAGGCAGGGTGCATTGTCCTGTAGGATCGCCGCCGGGAATGGAATTGTCAGCCTACTATAGTCGCTATTCGAGACGCTTATGCGTCTATCTTTGTCCTAAGCGTGCATCTGTATATGTGCGGTCACGTTTGTCTGTATATGTATATAGTACTACTTGCACGAGAAGCAGATCTCCAAGCGAATGCGAATGCGAACGTGAACGTGAACGTGAACGTGAACGTGAACGTGAACGTGAACGTGAACGTGAACGGTGCTCCGAGTAATTGAGACGGATGTTCGATTAATTCGGTCGGGATTCATTTATGCACATGGCTATTGGCAGAACTCTCTATGTGTGTTAGCTTTCGAAGGTACACAACATTTAAGAACATGAAAGAACCCAATTAACACGTTTTTCGTATTAGTGACGTAATCTTCGTTCGTATTTAATCGTAAGTTTAACAAATCGTAATCGTTCGAATCTGTAACTTGGCATTCGTTTGATCTGTAACCAAAGGTTAATGCACATTGATCGTGAATAAACAATGAATTTGATTGAGAACGAACGATCTAATCTCGTCTGACCTAACGACGTACAAACTCGTATAAGTTGATTCGATTTAAAAGCTCGTCTTTCTGTCTTTCTTTCCTTTTTTTCTTCTTTTTCTTTGATTTTCTATACAACTTAGAGGAAAGAACTTCTTTCAAAGGAAATCCCTTTCCCTTTTTTACTATCTCTTCTAGCTTTCTTGAAAAGGAATATGGGAGTTGAGGAACAAGGATAGAACACGTTCGATGTGTATCTAGGTTCACGTATCCGTTCTTACATAATTTACGAGAGTATCGCACAACTTGCGTGTCCTTGACAGCTAGGAGAGATGCGGGTTGTCTCGTATAATAATCCTACGACGGAATATCGAATGTCCGTCGTAGACCAATGGCTTATCGCTTAACGGTCCATCTCTTTTCTCGAATTCGATAATCTAATTATATCCGATCGAGTATTTCGTACTACATATATAACTTTATATAATGAACAATTATATATAATATATTCGTTTGAATGAATTGAAACATATACGTCACGGTGACAAATAGGTAAATAAAGTGTAACGAACGAGATATAAACGACTTAGAATCACAATGATATGTCACATAGCGACCGTTTAACGATCATTAAACTCCATCCGGTCCCCTTTTATTGTTACTGACCGACTTTGAAAATATCACTCCCGCGAGATTACCGTGTCAAGGTAAGCGAGATCTACAGAGAGATACACACGTTCCCGTTAAACATAATATCAGTCGAGTTAATAATCCCTTTAGCATAATCAGATCAATTCCAATTTCCTGCTTTTTCGAATAAATCATAACTCCGATGGCGTTAGACTTTTTTTATTAGGAATAAAATAAAACATGTCGAGATATCTAACGTCTAGATTTTTCCTAACTCTGGAAATTCTCTGGAATCACGACGAATCGATTTTGACGGCGAACGGACCGTGAACTTTTGAAAAGACGTCGGAATATAACGCTGTTTGAAGATGAACAGGCCGGGCGATCTGTCGGTTGTAGCTCTTAAAAAATTCAGTCGAACCTGCGTTGAGCCAACTAGAGAGATAGGGGTAGAGACAGAAAGAGAAAGATAGAGAGAGAGAGAGAGAGAGAAAGAGTGAGAGTGAAAGAGAGGGTAAAGGTCCCGGAGGACGTAGGACCCGTACCATTCTCATGTACTTTTACTCCACTGTCGTCTCTCATCCCCCATGGTGAGCCTGAAGTCCAGCCTCCGGCACGCTCGTATTCCGGAATCACCGGTACCGACGTATACAGAGAGAAAGAGAGAGTAAAAAAAAAGAAAAAGGGAGGAACTATGGAGGGAAACACAGAGACGCGGCGAAAAGAGAAAGAGCCCATTGTGTTTTTCGATGGCAATCGGCTAAAGCCGGATGGACGTTTGATCGAATCAAACGATTGGTTTCTATGGTTCTTCTAAACACGAACACCGAAACGGTCAGGAACGTAGAGAATTTGGAAAGTGGAAAAAGGGGTAGAAAGGGAAAGGGAAAGAGAGACAGAGTACAGAGAAAGAGAAAGAGAGAGAAAACGCTCGGCTAGTCCCTCGAGAACTCTCGTTGTCGTCGACTGATACCAAAGAGAGAAAAAGAGAGAGAAGGAGAGAACATAGTTCATGGATATAGAGAGAAGGAAGAGAGAAACAGAAAGAGAGACAGGCAGAGAGGCAAAGAGAGAGAGAGAGAGAGAGAGAGAGAGAGAGAGAACATAGAGATATTGCCGGGGTAAAGCCGAGTAGCTCTGAGCTCATTTGAATCCAACGCTCGGTAATGTCCTTAGGGAGCATTGGAATATCGAAATATATCGAGATACAACCACCGAAGTACTCTCTCTATCTCTCTCTCTCTCTCTCTCTCTCTGTTTTTTTCTGTCTCTCTTTGCTTCTATCTTTCTCTTTTGCATAGCATTCTAAACACGCAGTTCTATCTCTTTTATTCTTCGCGATTGCAAATAACAAAGTTCGACGAATCTCCTCTTTGTAAGAGATAAAAAAGAATTCGTTCTTTCCTTATCAAAGTCTCACCCTCCTTCCTCTACCCTACTCCATCCTCACTACTTACGAAGTTAAGATATCGAAAAGAAAAAGAAAGAGATAGAGATAGAGAGACAGAGAAAGACAGACAGACAGACAGAGAGAGAGAGAGAGAGAGAGAGACACAGAGAGAGAGAGAGAGAGAGACACAGAGAGAGAGAGAGAGAGAGAGAAAGAACATTTCAACGGAAGGGCTAAACTTTCGAATGATTAGAAAGTGGAAATCAGGTAAAAGATCGGCATCGTTACCTGACTGGTCTCACGAACGGTAGAATTACTTCGAGTTGTATGTTGAAGGAGAGAAGGAAGCAAGGAAGGAAAGAGAGAGAGAGAGAATAAGTGAGAGAAAGAGAAATAGAGAGAGAGAGAGAGATAGAGACAGAGAGAGAGAAAGAGAGAGAGAGTGAGAAGGAGTCTCGAGCAAAGAGCAACACTTGCCTGAGGGGATGGATTTTCCTGTCGGAGGTGGAGTTTAGAGGTCGGGAAATTAGTTTAGTTATGCGCCCGGCAGGGACGTCTCTCGCGTTTCTCGGATGAACGTAAGTCGTCGACGAGGCACGTACACCTCTCATCTTTGGCTCTGTCTCTTTCTCTCACTCTCACTCTCACTCTCTCTCTTACTCTTACTCTCTCTCTCTCTCTCTCTCTCTCTCTCTATGTCTCTCTTTCTCTTTCTCTTTCTCTCTAGTTTCTGCCTGTATCTTGAACGTTCGAGGTCATTCGAGGTCGTTGAAGAATCGAGAATGTGAGAGGAGAGAACGAGAGAAATCTTTGTAAGAAAACGAATGAAGAGAAAACGAGAGGAAATTTCTTTTAAAGGGGATAGAAAGAAGAAAAAGAATGAAAAAGGAGAGATAGAGTGAGAGAAATAAAGATTCGTCGCAAACAAGTTTAACTAGCGTCGATGTTAACGTTCGTACTTATAAGAGGGAACGTCAAGAGGATACTTCTAAGATCGAGAATCCATTTTGTTTCCTCTTGGACAGATTCTCAAGAAATTATCCTTTTCTTGTTCGTCGTAACAACGTCGATTGCTTTCTTTCGTACTTAAGAAACGAAGAAAATGGAAGATTCTTCATCCTGAAAAACTTCCTTTCTTTCCTACTTTTTTCCTACATTTTTCCTTCTCTTTCTCTTTAATTTTTTTCTCTTCTTTCTTTCTTCTCTCCTTTTTTTTTTCTTTCCTTATCATATTTTCTTGCAGATGGTACCCGCTTTATAGAATTTTTCATTTTCTTTTTCTTTTCTAATTATATTAAATGTATTTAATATTATTAAGCTTGACAATGGGAAAAGAATTGAATTGTTAGGAATGGAAGATATGTTTTTTATATTACATTTATAGAAAAACGTGAGCTTGCAGATTACGAATTTTTATTTTAACGAGTCGCCTACCTGAGAATCTTCCTCCGTGAATATAGCATCGAATGCAAACATCTTCGGTGCTGCTACGGTTGGCCTACGATCTTCAGCCGAGGAAGATTGACCAGATGCTGGATCCACCAAAGTCACTTGCTTCTTACGTTTATCGGCGTTAAAGAAACTACCACCGTCCCCTGGGGACACCCTAAGCATGACTTTCACCTGAAACACAGATCGTAAATTAAATTTTTAATATCTCTTCTATAATAAGAAATAAATTCCTATTAATTATATATTCCAAAATATGATAAATAAGAATAAAGATTTTTAATATAAAAATGTTAATGTAATAAATTGTGAATCGTAATAGTATAATATTTCCTTTTTTTGCTTTCTTTCTTTAATTCCCATAACTGCATTAACGTTATTAATATTTCTCTCTCCCTCTCTCTCTCTCTCTCTCTCTCTCTCTCTCTCTCTCTCTCAAGAAAGAAAGAAAGAAAGAAAGAAATTTGCAATTCCTCGATTTATAACTATTCAATTCTCGTTACGAATAAATCGAAAACTTTTCTCACGTTATGGAAATAATCCGTACTCGATTGTTTGAATTATCTCGTTGCGAAAATTATTTCTCGACGGATAGTTTCGTTCCAGAAGTAGATAATTGTCGCTTATAAAATTACGAGATAGCGTGTGTGTCTGTGTGTCTCTGCGCACGTGTGTGTGTGTGTCTCCGTGTTAATCGAGCACGGTCGATGAACGAACGACTTTGCCCTCGGAACTACGATATTTACGCGACAGAATTATTAGTTAATAAAGTTTCACGAGGGAAATAAAAGTCCCAGGAATATAGGAAACATACGTACTATGTAGATACGTAGATATTTTTACGAGTTATACGTCGTACATTGACCTATCGACTTTATTCGGTGAAAATTATTTTTGAATCCGGCCAGGAGAATCCGATAATTAAGTTCTCGTTCGATGCACCATACCTCAGTTCCTTAACCCCGTGTGTATAGCCCTGATAGAAAATTATTCATCATTTCCACGAATAGTCGAGTAACGATCTCATTTATAAACATAATACGATAAACTCATACTAATTATTGATAAATTTCCGACTAATGCATCCTGAAATACACTCGTTATCGAGTCGAATCAAAAGACTTTCCGTAATTAAATTATTTCGACGATCGTTTTAATTAGTACCTGTTAATTTAATCGTCAAATACGAATTTTAACACGCATCGTTGCTAGAAGAACATTTTATACGTCTCTGACTTTATATATTCTAGTCCAACGAATTTGGTAACGACCCTCGATAAACCGGAAATCGATAATTACGCTTGGCACTTACTTTTCATACGACACATCGAGACGAAGCAATTAAACATTCGTTAAACTCGTTTTGTTGAAGCTCCTAATACTGATTCTACTTAACATCGAACTATGTTTCTCTCTTCTTTGTCTCTCTCTCTCTCTCTCTCTCTCTCTCTCTCTCTCTCTCTCTCTCTCTCTCTCTCTCTCTCATCATGCAAGACAGATCTTCATGGTTGATAGGAAATCCGCAACAATTAGTACGAGCCATTAGACGGGCGATTGCGTTTCAAACGTTAAATTATCCTGCATTATCAATGTGTCTTACGTCAATTCCACAGTTGATTTTCACTGTAATTACGTACGCAACACGAAAGAAAGAGAGAGAGAGAGAGAGATAGAGAGAGAGAGCAAGAGAGAGAGAGAGAGAGAGAGAGAATCTTCTATCTTATTCTCTATTTGTCTTTCTATCTATTCTCGAAACGGCAGGCAACGCGAGTATTAGCTCTGTAACCAGAGAGATCGATAACGTCAGACGTTAGATAGACGTCCGAGAATAGGAAGCTAATTAAGCATACTCCAATGCAATTGTGTGAAAATTACCAGAATCGACAACTGATTAGCTTTACGAGATCTCTCCCTCCCTCTCTCTCTCTCTTCCTCTCTATTGAATTTTCGAACTCAGGAATAATTTCTATAGATGGTTGGGCCTATTTCCACTATAATTTCATTGCTATATTTAGTATAAAATAATATTTCTATCATTGAACGCAATTTACAATCGTTTACTATTTCTATTCGTTTATAATTAAATTCTTCGACGTGTTAAAGATTTTAATAAGCGAATGAACAAATTTTAATTCCGATTGTCAAGGCATGAACGAAATAAAAGTCGAAAATTCGTCATTCCCTTCCTTCCTTTTTTCATTTCCCACAATTCATACCTATTCGCACATGTTCACGTAGATCCTAGCAAATCAAGATCTTCCCAAACAGAACAGAACGTACCCGTACGTACCTACATACTTGTACATCCGTACATACATACATACATACATACATACATATGTTCGTACATATATACATACATAGATAGACGCATAGGTACGTACATATATACATACGTATGTACGCCCATCGGATGAATTTGATTATTTCAGGAAACGATCGAGAACGAATGGTGCTGGCGTGTGTCGGAGAGCGAGAAGAATGTGCATCGATGCATTATTAAAACGTCATCACGGAGATCGATGTAGTCTGTACCGCGTGCGGTCTGATGCGCGGTGCACCAGTTCGTCCGTCTGTCTGTCCAGGAAATTGGGTTTGGAGATTTCGTTCAGATTGCGGTGCACGTTCTATCTTTTGCATGCGGGACGATCATGTAGTAGTTGTATGTGGACACACAAGACTACTGTATATACATATATACGAACAGGCATACATACGTACGTACATACATACATGTGTATATATATATTATATATTATATATATATATTATATATATATATATTATATATATGTGTGTAGATAGAAAGAGAGAGAAAGGAGAATAGAGACGAAGGGACGAATCAGGATTTCTTCCCTTTTCCACTCCCTCTATCTCTCTACGAAGTGGTTTCGCGAAAAGACCGAGTGGTACTGATCGGGCGACCGGAAATAAAATGGCTCCCTTCCAGTCTTATTGGAAAAACTCTGCATATCAATCGATTTGCTCTCGTTCTCCCTAACGTTCCGGTCCTTTCCTCTCCTCTTCTCTCCTACCTTCCCTTCTTTTCTCTTCTCTTTTTTTTTCTCATTCTTTTTAACCTTTTTCACTTCGAAGTCCTTCTTCTCTTACTTCTTCTTGGACAAGCTTTCTTTTCTTTCGATTCGTCTATAGTTTCACACAGAGTCAAGGGAATCACTCACTCTCTCTCTCATATATATATATATAAAACACTGTTCGATAATCAAGAAAAATTTTCAAACTCGAAATGATTAAAAAATGTTAATATCAAATATCATTAAATTGACAATAAATTTAACTAGACCATTGATTTGTAAGAAATTTATTCCCTTTCGTAATCCATAATCGTAAAATATAATATGATCGTTTGAAAATAAATTTGAGACATGAGAAACATAACTTAACATTATTATTTTATGAATCTCGATAAACTATTCGAAAATTTCATAACCGACCGCTATAGAATTTCATAACTCCAGTGAATCCGTAACCATCAAACTTTGACCAACTGTGTCCGGCCTTTCGAAGAGAATAGAAGGTTTACCGACGCGCACGACGAATTTATGTGTCCTTCCCGCGAGTTATGAAGCTTCCTGAGTTTACGCGTTCATTCACGAATTAATTAACCCGCGGTGGTCCACCGCGGCAAGTTCTCCGACTAATTCCATGGTGAATCTCGCGACTAAGCCCTTCGTAAGTAAATTAACGGATAAGTGCATATCTGTAATCTCTCGCAATATGAAAATACTATTTGATGTGAATGTATGTATGCGCATATTTGTACATACGTATGTACAAACGATTGCGTTAAAGACACGAATAAATTTCATTGGAAAGGATTCAATCATTTTTAACTTAATTTTTATCAATCTACGCGATATAACTTTATCTTAATATAACGTAAACGTATATACGATCATACGAATAAATTTGATTTGAAAGAAATGTATGTAGATTCATATTTTTATGTTTCTTTTTTTAACCGTGGCCGCTGTATGCACTGTATGCATGCCGTGAATGTTTTATATTAATATTTTATTTCATATTTTATATTTCACAATATATATATATATATATATATATATATATAATATTTTATATCACTATCTAATTTATTTTTAATGCGTGTAAATATCGTCATAAAAAACAAAAAAGACAAGAACAAATATCTTGATTAAACAAATCTACGAATCATGTCGTAACTCACATTTTTTAACTTAACATTTTCATATAGAATCTGAAATATACGTAAACATAACGAATAAAATTTTCCTCTGGTTGTTATTTTTGCAACGAAATTTTCTTACTGCTTTCATCTCCATCGTTTATTAAAATGAACGCCAGAGAAACATAAAAAGAAAAAAGGAAATATCCTAATTTCGTAATTGAGAACAGGAATGTTATTGATCGGACCGAATATAAGTTAACTTGACCGAAGTCTTGATTGAAGTTCTTCGTAAATATGCAAATTTTTCATCTCGATCGATATGTTTGTTCAACTAATTTCCTTCTGACTTCTTACAACGTAGTACGTTTCTCGTATAAAACTCACAAATAAACCGAAACGAATTGTAAAATAATTAGAAGAGAATATCTAACAAAAATATATAAATGAATGAATGAATGAATGAGAAAGATGGTTTCGAAATTCTCAATTCTCTAATTTCGTTAATTAATGTTATTAGAATACAAATTAAGAAGTAAGAGAAGAATGCATATAACCATATCGAAATTATTAAGAAGTAAACGAAAGGTACAAAGTAGAAAGAAAGGAAAGATTTGATTTCGTAGTTCGTTAATCCAAGAAACTTCCGTTACGGAACCTCACCCTCCAACGAAATCTCGCTTCTCTCGCGAGAGAAGCTTTGCGAGTAACACCTCCTTCATTTGCATAAGTCTCGAATTCATTTACCGGGTTAGGATTATTTACTCGTAACTCGTTTACTTCGCAATAACACGAGCTCGGTCTGTCGCTTTTACAGACAAATAGAGAGAAAAAGGGATAAGGATGATAACTGGAAGAGAGAAAGAGAGAGAGAGAGAGAGAGAGAGAGAGAGAGAGAGAGAGAGAGAGAGAGGGAGAAAGAGAGAATATTCCACGTACATAATTTTGTACATTGCAAATAAAATAAAAAAAACTAGTATAAAGAAGTAGTAAAAGTATTATAAAAGGGGAAACAGAAATAAGAATAATTATATCTATAAAATATCTACGAATACCGATACACTAACAATCCGTAAACCATTGAAGAACTTCAAAATGAAATTTGACGTCGACGCTGGTGCAATTATTTGAGGATGTAATAAAAAGTCTAATAAAAGAAAAAGTTTGCTATCTTGCAAAACTAATTATCAATTCTATCGCTATTCAGTTTCGTATATAATACTTACGTATATAATTACAGAACATTTCTTTTAATTTAAATATTTTATATAAAATAAAAATTGTTCAGTAATTCTCTCTCCCTCTCTCTCTCTCTCTCTCCCTCTCTCTCTCTCTCTCTTCCTCTCCCTTTCTCTCTATTACAAAAAAAAAACTCGATAATATTGAATTATAGTACACCTAAGTATAATGAAAAATAATATATTTTGAAAATTTACGATAGATTAGACTTAGTGTAAGATTGAAAAAGAGAGGGGGAGAAAGAGAGAGAGAGACAGGGAGAAAAAGAAAGAGAGAAAGAAAGAAAGACAGACAGAGAGAGAGAGAGAGAGAGAAAGAGAGAGAGAGAGAAAGAGAGAGATAACGGATGCGTCGGTCGGCAGGGCGTTAATTCGACGTGGCAATTTCTCCGCTTACACTTCGTGTGGTTCCGGAAGTGGCCTCCTACGCCGGAAGACCCGGTACTAATACTTCAACGTCGAAAGATGGAGGATGAGAGGTACGAAGTGAAGGAAGGACGATGGTGTATAGGGAGAGAGAAAGAGAGAGAGAGAGGTAGAGAAAGATATAGGGAAAGAAAGAGAGAGAGAGAGAGAGAGAGAGAGAGAGAGAGAGAGGGAGAGAGGGAGAGAGAAAGAGATAGAACTAGTGGTACACACAGGACACGGCTTCCCTCGGCGGACGTTTAAAGTGTATAAATGTTTTATGGCGGTGCTCGTCCAGCAGGCATTATCCACCAATTTACGATCGGCCAGACAGTCTCTCTATCTCTTTCTCTTTCTCTTTCCCTCAGACTGAACTTGCACGTGCACGTGCACAACCAGTTCGCGAACAGGTCGTTATAAACGCGCAAGGATAGCCTCCCTATAAAGTTCGATATAAATTCGTATTTGCCCTTAAGCCGAACGATTCACCCTTACTACCAGGACAGTAGCGCATCGAATTCAATGAAAAATATGCCCTTCACGTAGAAAATACTGTTAACTTTATCGATGATGATGTTATGAAAAGAAAAGGAAAGAAAAGGAAAGCAAAAAAAAAATGAAAAGGAGAAGAAAGAAAAAAGAAAAGGAGAAAAAAGAAAAGAAAGGGAAAGAAAAGAAAATGAAGTTTTGGTAAAAGTGCAAACACCTGCTGTGTTGTTCCTATATACGATGAAATATCCGATCGTAAATGTTATTTTTCGTCGATGTCATGAAAAGCCTTAAGAAACGAGAGGAAAAATATTATCGATGGTACGCCATAGTTCGTCGATATTCGTCGATTTTTCTTTTTTTTTTTGTCTCTTAGATACAAATTTCGAAGAGGATGAAAAAAGGAATATTTTATACTTTGGAAGAAAATTAGAAGAACAAAAAAGAAAACAAAAAAGAAAAAGGCGAGCAAAATAATTTCATATTTATAATATTACTTGTTCGATTAGTACTCGGTATTAAAAATCGATAGTAACGAGATATTACGAACGATTTAGAGCAAAAATATACTATCTAAATTTTCTCTTCTGAGAGTCTAAGAACGTAGACGTAAATGGGCGATGGAAATTAATCGAAATACGCTTGGATCTTGTGTCTGGGGAGTGGCTGAAGAGAAGAGAAGAGAAGAGAAGAGAAGAGAAGAGAAGAGAAGAGAAGAGAAGAGAAGAGAAGAGAAGAGAAGAGAAGAGAAGAGAAGAGAAGAGAAGAGAAGAGAAGAGAAGAGGGAGAGAGAGGAGGGGTTGCTGCGGTATGCCACGATCTTGTCTATATACCGTGCCTTGTCTGCATAGACTTGACCGTATCCGGTCGAATCCTAACAGACGACATGCCCGAGGGTATCTAACATCCCGAACGAAGTTCGTCAAAGGGATCGTGACGTGTTTCTACATCTGCTCTTTCCATCTCTCTCTCTTTCTCTTACTCTTTCTCTTTCTCTCTCTTTCTCTTTCATACATAGATATAAACACACGTATACATGTACATTGGCATCGATTCAGTTTCATCTCCGACTCCCTTTGAACAGATCGATGGGTTGATCCTCTGATCGAGGATGGTTTAAATAATCATCGTCTAAGGTCGAAAGTGCGGTTATCCGATAACAACTCCCCCTCGTTAAAGCGGTAATAACGAAGTAGATGGAAATGCCTCGGGATGAAACTCCTAGTCGATCGAACGAAAGCATATAAACCTTTAAGGGATATTCGTTTTCTTTTTTTTCTTCTTCCTCTCTTTTCTATCTAGATTTTTCAACGATTATCAAAATCTTCTTTTTCTTTTTCTTTCTTTTACGTTTATTTCCAAAATTATATTAAAAGTGTCAGTCAGAGCGAGTCGTGATTAATTTAAACGGAAATCAATAATCGCAGATTTATTCAAGACATTAGAGATCTTTCTTACAGATAAAAAAAAAGAGAGAGAGAGAGAGAGAAAAGAAAAAGAACGAATTCCCATCGACTCAAGCAAAGCTTCGAGTTAAATAATGATAAAATAAATATGACCGTAGGTCGATCTTGCGACTGAAAATTTCGTGGTTTGAAATTCTCTCGCGTGAAAGTACAATTTTCACGAACGCAAGCGGAAAACGAATATTTCGGGAAGCGAGTAAACGAGAGGGAGTGAAAGGAAAGAGAGATAGAGATAGAGATAGAAAGAGAGAGAGAGAGAGAGAGAGAGAGAGAGAGAGAGAGAGAGAGAGAGATTTTATCGAGCTGTCGACGACGAGCGTAATATGGCACGGCACCGTTCCCAACCAAATTTTCTTGCACCGCGCTCAATTGCAACTTTATCGAATCGTGACGCGGTTTATGACAACGACTACGACGATGATATCGAGATGAGAGGATGGACGAACGTACGAACGAGGCAATCTCGGCGAAACCATACAATTGACCACCGGTTACCACCACCAATGGTATTTCGATGGTTAATAAATTGGTGTTTGTAAATATCAACAACAATTTTCATCGATCCTCTTCTCCCTCTTGTTCTTCTTCTCTTTCTCTTTTTCTCTCTTTCCATCTTTTATTGTTTTCAATATCAATCAATTTCATCAAAAAGTTTATTATTAAAAATTATATCAGATCAGATAATTCTATTGTAAATGTAAAGATTTTGACCATTATAAAAATAATTCAAAGAAAAAAGAGAAATATAGGTTTAATATGCTTGCAAATATAATTTAATTTGTTTTAAGATATATAGTAACGTGACAAACAATTTGTCAGAATAATAATAATAATAATAATAATAATAATAGTAAAAATAATAATAATAAGAATAGTGAAGAAAGCGTTTCAATTTTATAATTCGAAATCTCCTCGAAATCTGATCGAATTAAAACCCTTTTACATTTTATATTTTCGTATCCAACGTAATTAACTGATCGAGAGAAGTTAAATTACAATTCGTTGGAGAAGGAAGAACGATTCGATGGGGCAACGAGATAATCGTTTAGAGAAGTTTATCCGCGAGGACTATCGCGAAACGTATCTGAAATATCCGGCCTTCGGGCGAGTGGAAGAGCATACTAGAAGCATAGTAAGCGAAAGGGAAGGGAAGATTTCCTTCGTGGAATTTATGCCACGATAGAGCGCTCCAGGCGATTCGAACGAAATTTGCGTCATGAAATAGGTCAGAGCGATATTTTCCCATCTTTTCTCTGTCTCTTTCTATTTCTCACATGCAAACAAACATTTCCAACCCTTCTGTTACATTGTTACGATTTTCAACTTCAAGTTTTCGACAACGATGTTAACAATCTTTTGTAAAATCACTGAAAAAGTTTTACAAACAGAATTTATCGAGTTTTAAAACCCTTCACGACGTGTAACGGTAACGATTGTGAAAATTAAAAACAGCAACAAAATAAATACAAGAAAGGGGAAATAATAAAAAAGAAAATAAAAAAAAATAAAAATAAAAATAAAAAAGAGAGAGAGAGAGAGAGAGAGAGAGAGAAGAGTGAAAAAGCGAAGAGATACTCACTGTGTTTGTCGTTAGGTGCGCTCTTCGCACGAAACACTATAAAACGCAAGTACTTTATTGTCGCTGACAGCAGTGTTTGTAAAAACAAACCCCATGGAGGGCGTTCGTCTGGCTTATGCATACTCGACTAAAACATTTATTATTGATGGTAGCAGAAGTCGGCATCTTCCTTTTTTTCTTTTTTCCACTTTTATTATTATTATTTTTTCATTCGGTTTTATAAGAATTCTACGAGTATAAAATATCGAAAGAAAATAAATCGATTAAAATCGAGACAATTTATCGGTATAACATACATATCTCTATTTCATAAGAAACGATCAACGATTATAATAAAGGTGAAATAAAATAATATTTCGCAACATTCTTCATTTATTCGTCATTTTTTTAAATGAGAAAGTAAAAAAGAATAAAAAACAGATAAATGAAGAAATATATAAGAAATTCATATTTAGATATAGAAATTCAACTAACTAACCGCAAAACTCGCTCGTTTAATCGTCCTCCCTTGCATACCTTCGTAACACTTAACACATTCCGCCACGTCGTTTATTTCCCGCTCATACGCGTAGAATTTGACGATCAAGTAGGAAGGCACGAGAGACGGCGTGATAACGCAGCGTTCACCAACCCTTGTTGTGTAAGGCGATACTTCCGTGGTTGTCTCGTCTGGAGCACGAAAGAGAAAGAGAGAGAGAGAGAGAGAGAGAGAGAGAGACAGAGTGCACTAGAGAAACCGAGTAAGTGAGAGAGAGAAAGAGAGAGAGAGAGAGAGAGAGAGAGAGAGCAGAGAGAGACGAAGCAAAGCAAGGGGGTTAGGTATTCGCGAAAGGGTGGCCTCGCTTAGAGGGTTGCTAGTCAAGTGTATGATAGTGTGTCGAGCAAGAGCGTGCCACACGCTACTTTAGGCTGCTTCGAGCAACGCTTCTATCCATATACGCGTATAGCAAACAACAA
>NC_057688.1:1383439-1385939 GCF_014466175.1 Vespula pensylvanica | reverse complement strand
CAAAAAAAGAAAAAGAAAAAGAAAAAGAAAAAAGATAACAAATAAAAAATAGAAGAGATACTTCTATTATATTACATATCAAGTCGACGATCAAATGGATTCTTTTTATATTAAATTGGTTACAATCGAATATTATTTCTACATGTTCAGGAAGATAATCCACAGATTAGAATGATTATATAAAAAAAAAAAAGTTAATTTTTGCGAAATATTTTTCTAAAACAAAGAAAATTAAGATTCGCGTGTAATGATCACTTGGTGACTATCGAAAAAGAAAAAAATTGTTTCTACGTACAAGCTCATTTCCTTCTCTGTGCGTGTGTGTGTCTGTATGTATCTATTTATCTATTTATCTATCTATCTCTATCTCTTCTGTCTCTTTGTTTTAGTTTTACCAACGATTATTGGCAGTCAGAAAAAGAGGGGATAAGGAAGTTAATAACGTGGCGTTATTTCGCTACGCGTTACGACTTCTCGTCACGCAGGCTATTTCTAGATGCGAAAATCGAAAATTGCGAGCGAAGGTAGAAGTTTTTAGCTTTATCTGGAGATTTTAGTATATTATATCGATTGTCAGACCGAGTTTGGGTGGGAACAAAAGGGAACAAAAAGAGGAACCCGGTAGACCTACTATCGAAATACTGTGTAATTAGCTTGCGAGTGCAGTAATTATGTGAACACTTTATAGCGCGATGTCACGCCAAAGACTCCGTTTTCTCTCTCTCTCTCTTTCATTCTCTCATTAAAATAACCATATCTTTGGATTTCCAAGTCACCAAGAAGCATGTACGGTCGTGACGATTTCAATAACGAGAAACTAAACTTTCGTGTAGTAGTCGTAGTAAAGTTTCGATTTTGATCGAACGATCATTATTATATCCTATTCATTTTCATAAATTATTAAGAGATAACAGTTTAAAATAATAAATAATACCATTATCATCGCATTCGTATTATTCGCCTATACAAATGAGAAATATTTTATTTTCGACGATCGCTTAGTCGTTATTTTCTTCGTCGTTGTTGTCGTTGTCGCCATCCTCGTTGTCGTCGTCGTCGTTGTCGTTGTAGTTGGCGAAAGAAATGCCAAATGACACGTACAAGAACGATAATTACAGCGTTGATTAAACGACCGTCCGTCACGCATATTAGAAGCTGATAGAACCACTCGCCACGAACGAAACGAAACGAAACGAATACGTGCACGTGGCACACCTTTCTTTCTTTAATTTCCTTTATTTTTTTTTCTTCTTTCCTTTCCTTCTCCTTCCTCTATTCTTTTTGCTCTAATCTCTAAGAGAAATTGAATCGAATTCATTTAGTAAGGGTCAACGTTCGTTTCATAAATATCGTCTCTCTTTTCATTTTCCTAACGCTTTATCTCGACTATGCTGACATTTCGGCAGTAAATCAAGAACATAATTCGAGATAATCCTTAAGGACTCTTAATTGATAACGAAATGGTACTCGATAAAAAGGGGTTTCACCGTGGCTCGTTCGTATAATAAAAGAGAAAGTGAAATCTATTTGAGAGAGAAAAAGAGAGTAGACGTAGTATATTTAACGATGAAACAAGAATATAAAAGAACGATAATTATCGAGTCGAGTTGGCACATTTATCTATTACTACGTTGGTTTACGTAAATATAATAAATTAATATACATACGATAAAAATAATCGTCATTTATACTGCTGATATAACACCTGTATAACAAATTCTTATAATAAACGAATAAATAATGAAATATTGTAATTATTCGATCGATTCGTGAATAAATATGATTTTATAATAGAAGAATTTCTTACAATTAAAAATAGAAATTATTATAAATTCTAATTAATTAATTAATTACCACTTATTTATACGATCGACTCGATCTACATATTATTAGCATTAATATGTTGATGATTAAAGTATGATTAAAGTAAAGGAAAAGATATTATACCTTAATGTAAGCCGTATATGGAATACTTTCCGCACCAACTGCTTGTGTTAAACTGAGGACTTACACGATCTACACGAATGACGCATACTTACTTTCAATGTAAAAACAAGTCAACAAAACAGATACGGAACGTGTCTGATCTTGTTATCAAAACAAAACAGACCGAAGCGGGCAATTGAAACAATATCGTTCTATTTACCTTTGTATTATATCGTTATTGAAGGTGAAATTAAAATGTTTCATTAAATGTATTATAAATCTATAACTTTGTGTAACCTTGACATCATATAAATATTCATACGTAGATACATGTATTATATACATATATCTGTTGTCTTAAAATCTTATTTTTTCATAAATAAAGTATAACGAACAAGCTTACGTATATCTCAAAATGTAATATTCGCTAAAAATAAATTATACTTACACAGTCGTATATCACGTAATTTTTTGTTAGACAAACGGACAAAGAAAGATCGAGTTAAAGATCGATCTTAATTTTTAACGTTCAAAGAATTAACGTTGATAAGAATGTAAAGATTATAACAAAAAA
>NC_057688.1:1301051-1383429 GCF_014466175.1 Vespula pensylvanica | reverse complement strand
AAAAAAAAAACGAACAGAATAAAATAAATTTAATCGTTAAATATTTTCTATAACTAAAGGAAAAATCGAAATATATTTTTATACACGTATATTAATACACACATATATTTTTTTTTATAACGATGCAAAAGTCTCTTCTTCGAAATTGCTTTTACGAATCTCCTCTACGATACTGTGAAAGAGACAAGGGGTTAGAGGAGTGAAAGAGAGCTCGTAGGTCGTGGCTAAAGGGAAAAACGAAAAAAGAAAATTACTTTAGCCCCCGTTTCAGAATGCGCTTAGCATATTCATGCCCCACCGTCGACTATCCGGAGTTTTCCGGTGTCTGACCACCATCGCGTCCACCCTTTACATATTCATAAACGAAGTCCTATGCACGCTAGAACTCGTATGCCGTGAATCAACGCGTACGAGCAAACGCATAGAAGGAAAACTCTCGACAGTGAGAAGCGACATTTCTTCGTGTTCTGATCTTACTCGCTCGACACAAGATTCATAATGAAAAAGAAAAGGAAAAAAAAAAAAGACAAGTACTTTCACTCTTACTCTCTCCCCCTCTCTCTTTTTATTTTTCGTTGTATAAATATTTTTCTACGTTTCCAAACATTTCCTACGCATACAAGTCAGTGATTTGTTATTAAGTGCAGATTTTTTTAAAATTAAAATGCACGTCACATATAAAAAGCGAAGGGATATATTGAAAATGTATATTAAAAAATATTCCGAAAACATGAACGAATGACTGTAATGGATTTTTAAATATAAATGTTATATAAAATAAAAAAAGAAAATACGTAGGTTACGTGTATAAAAAGAGACATAGATGCACACAGAATCGAACAAATTATCAATTAATATTTTTATGAGGAAGAAGAAGAAAGAAAGGAATAAAAAATAGTGGAACGAACAAGATGAATTTTTAAATGCATGTATTAATGAAAAATATATAAAAAAATATGTAAAGGGAAAACAATGCATAAAAAAATTATATACATATATGTGTGTGTGTGTGTGTGTGTGTGTGTGTATGTGTGACATTCAAAAGAATTTTCGATAATTTTTGGATCGACGGAACGACTTCACTGCAGTTTTAAGTATATACGTGTTACTAAAATAGAAAATATATGAGATGAATATAGAAAAATAGAGGGGAGAAAAAAAAGAAATATACGTATATATCGAAAAGAACTTTCGACATTGGTCGGAATAAACGAACGAGTTCAATGGATCTCTCTCTCTCTCTCTCTCTCTCTCTCTCTCTCTCTCTCTCTCTCTCTCTCTCTCTTCTTTTTATCTGTTCGAACCAAGGGATAATGATTTTTCCGCAGCTCGCATACCGCTCGTTCGTCACTGCCTCCACCCGATAATGCGTTTCACGTCACGGAGATACATCGTATTTAATGCATAACGCGATCGTAGATATTTGATGACGGCACACACATGCACAAGCATGGCATATGAATTCGTCGAACGGGTGCATTCGTGCCATTCCGTTTTAACTCACCCATCTCTTTCTCTCATACACACAAACAGACACACATCCAGATATATACTCTATATAGACATACACTCTACTACAGAGTTGCTAGAATACCCTCGAATCCATAAAGGAATTAATAAATATATTCGCTATGACTAATTCAATCAAGTGAATTAACGTATACCTAGCCGCGTAACCGCCAGTTCTTGCATACTTTATAACAATTCAATTATATATCAAATTGTTACATTATTTGGCTATCGTTATACGATATTACCTAACGCTATTTTACAATACGTCTGATTAAATTAAAGAAATATTAAAAAATAGTTTGATTGGAAATTTTGATTACTTTATTTCCTTTTATGAATTTTCTTTTTCCTTTTTTTTTTTTTTTTGATGCCTTTCGAAACGATATTTTTATTAAAATTTAATCTATTGAAGTTCAAAGTACCGAAATAACGATTTTCCGAATATCTGCTATTTCCTGCCTCATTGATGATTCCGATTGATGCCTTTTAAACGGACATGGATTGTCTAGTACGTACAAGGTAATTTAACTGAGCCCATTGTCTCTCTCTCTCTCTCTCTCTTTTTCTCTTTCTCTCTATTTATCTATCTCTTTCTTCCTCTGTTTCAATAGTCTTTTTATTTTATAACGTATTACGTATCTGTGTGATATAACAGTATTATCCGATTAGTCGAAATCGTCTTACTCGTCGTCAAAGAATTTCACCAAATTCGTTTATAAAAATTGTACGCATTTATTCTTCTTTATAAATAATTTCGGAATCAGAATATATATGAAATAAAGAGGAAGATTCCTTGATATAAAAATGATTCATCAAAATCATCATCATATATAAATCACGACAAATGATGATAACGTAGAATGGAATCATTACCTATGATCTTTTCAACGAATTAAACGAATCCAAAATGACGAATATTTCTTCTCCGAATCAATGATTTCGGATTCTCATAAAAGAAACATTATACACTAGAAAGAAAAATGCAATAATTAGAAAAATGATTGACATCTGCTACTAATTTGTATGGTTAGGCAAAAACATAAGAACACAGAAACATAGAAACATAGAAACATAGAGACATAGAGACATACAAATAAACAGACAGACAGACAGACAGAGAGACAACAAGTTAACAGAGAGCCAGAGAATAGAGCATCGTCGTGCATGTAATATGCATGGTGCGATGTGCGAGTCTTGTCAAATATATCATTCCGCTCGATATATCCGAATGCTTCGAAACACTTTCTGGGAAGTTTATTCAATTTTCTATTTCCCTACCGGGGCAATGCCTGGCCTGGTATTGCCTTGCACACGGCATAAACAAGCAACGGGCCACGCAAAAAGGCAGACGTCGGCCACGGCTGGCTTGAATATATATCGAATTACCACGGTTCGCCAACAACGAATACAGTCAGCTAACCTGAGACTCCTCTTCAAGCTCGTTTCACCTTGCAATGTGTACATCTGCAGCAACCTTCAACAGGTATCGAATGAGAGCGAGAGAAATAGAGACAGAGACAGAGACAGAGACAGAGACAGAGAAAAAGAGAGAGAGAGAGAGAGAGATACTCTTCTCTGCCTCTCTTCTTCGTGTCACGTTCGAAACGATATCTTGCATAAACAACTATTCATTCGTGTAGAAGCAACGATAGACGTTAAGCTTCGTGCCAAACGAAAAATGTCTTCTTCTTTCTTTTTCTTCTTTTTCTTCTTCTATCCGAGAATGATCTTTCTTTTCTTTACGATTCATCGATTCGAGTAAAAAAGAGAGTCGTGTCATTGATCGGACAATTCTTGAATAAGAATAATATTCTTTGCTTTGTGAGACATGAATTTTTATATACTGCAATATATACGATTTCGATCTATCGAATGTTTGTAATTTGTAAATTTTTCGAATAATAAGTGTCGATCGAAAAATATTTTTGCAAAGGTGTACTATTAATGCGAACAATTAGTATATATATATTTTTTTTTCTTTTCTTATGAGTTAAACATGGTTGAAAAAATTAATTTATATTAATCGTGTCAATTATAATTTATATTTTTCATACGTAATATGAATATCAGTTTTTTTTTTCATTTTTCTCCTTCTTTCCATGCTTTTTTTTCCCCAGATAATCGATTTGTTTATATTCGATGTATTCTTTTAATCAACGTCCTACTATACGATAAAATGTGTGGCCGATGGTTTCCATCGAAAAAGCTTTTTTGAAAACAATACCAACCAGCTAAAGCTATTCATATTAAAACGACAATTTAACCTTTTGAATCATAACGCAAACCGTAAAAGTGACTTCGGGGGCTCTGTACAGTAAGCAAATTCATAATTCATAAGCTCATGCCACTTTCGAGGCGACTCAAAGAGAGAAAGAAAGAGAAGAGGGTGAGAGGGTGAACCATGACACGTACGATAACAATACGCTTTAAATCGATTCTCCAACGAACCGAAGAGTACCTCAGTCCTCTCTCTTTCTCTATCACACACATACACACACGCGCACACACACACATATATATATATGTACAAGCGCAGAACGAATTTCTCTATCCGAAATAGTATAGAATAATAATCAATAAAGTGCATTTAAATGACGTCGTTTGCTGAAAATAGCCAATCGTTGAAGAGAGAAAGAGAGGAAGAAAGAAGAGACAAAATTAAAAAGAAAAAAGAAAAGAACGAAGTATAAAAGTTGAAAGGAACTGGCGTAAAGCCGACGAACTTTAGCCCACATTCGTCCAAGTACCGCTCGTAAATCGCTTTTCTATCTCTTTTCAACGCGAGTTTTCTCACGAGTAAACGGGATGGTGTACACTAGAACTCGAAGCATTCTCATTCCTCGATTTCCGACTCACTTCGTGAACTTTCGAAGAAGAGTTACGGTGCTATCCTTTCTTTTTCATTCTTTTCATTCTCTTCCCTTTTTCTTCGAGAGATCGCAAAAATTCGATCGGTCGAATATATTTAGTTATATATATATATATATATATATATATATATATATATATATATATATACATACGTATAGTTTCTGTTACATTTCACATCATTTATCTAAAAGCTTCGAACCTGTGAACGTGATTTAATGAATACGAAAAAGAAAAGAAAAAAAAAAATGAAAATACGAACACGAATTCGTTCGAAAGTCACGTTAATGATCGACATGATGTTTTATGTTTTAAATTCTCCCTCTCTTTCTCTCTTTATTCGATACGTATCCCGATAACGGTTGGGCTTTTGAAACGACAGATCTTTTTCATACTACGAACGATACGAAGGTAATATGATCGTGTGTAATAGTACACACACACACACACATATATATGTACGAGATGATCAACGGGGTATACGCAATCGTACTTTTATTTATTTATTTCTTCTTTTTCTTTTTTTACAAAGAAAAAAATATGATAACTATACGATCGAAGAAAAACAAAAAGAAATTCATTCGTCACGAACCAGCATTTTTCTTTTTCTTTTTCCTTCTTTTTTTTTTTCTTTTTGACTTTTTACCTGTACTCCGAACATTTCTCTTTTTTCTTTTTTCCTACAAAAAATCTTTTTGTCTCTCCCGACGTCGACATAACGACGATTGTGCTTGCGTTATAATTTTATAAAAAGCTGGATCGCGAACGATGGCTTTCGCGCAGTCCGTCCAGTTCATCCATTCGCTGCCGTTCGTCGACGGCACGAGAAAGCAGCAGCAGCAGCAGGACCCATTTAGATTTAAAATTCATTCGCCTGGATTATGCAAAGGTTGGATGTGGTCGTTGAAAAATTGATTCGATTGTTCTCGCGTTCGAACGAAAATATGAGAAACGTAGCTTCAAAGCGAGCGAGATGAAACGAATGACTATATGACTAATTCGTTTGCACGAATCCTTTTTTCTCTGATCGATCATCGACGCGTTTTACATTCGATTCTCGCGGATTTATGTATATTGACAAGTTAATCACGTGAAAGTTAATTTAAATTAATTACGTTCGAATTTTTATTCGCGATTATTCGTGTATATATATATATATATATATATATATATATATATATATATATATATATATATTGTCATTGACGAGGAAAATTTTTATTTATTCATTTTCATAAATAATGTTGATCACGAGATCTAGCATCGTGATTCGTTTCAATAAAGATAATGAAGAAAATTAATACGTTAATTTGAATTATTTTTAACAGTTTTTCGTTATTTTCAATAACTATTTTAAAAATTGCAATTCTTTTCGATCATTTTTATTCTTCTTTAAATTTTTATTCTTTCGTTTAAATCCGATAAAGCAGGACGCACGATAATTCCGAAAGAATTAATTGGAAAATAATTAAGTGGAAGCGAAAAATCTTTCTTTCATTTTTTCTTTCTTTCTTTGTATTTATTAACTCTCGCTCTCTCTCTCTCTCTCTCTCTCTCTCTCTCTCTCTTTCTCTTTATTTCTCTATCTCTATCTCTGTTATAGATGAGATCCTTTCTTCTTCGTTAATTATCCGGATCACGTCATAGCTCCGATAATTGGTCAAGAATGACGAGCGTCGTTCATCTCCGATGGAAAAAAATTCTTTTTCTTTTTTTTTTTTCACTCGAGAATAGATTAGATCCACTTAAAATGAACCACTTACGAACGACTCGGTGACGCGTATATGACAAGCTCATTGAATTATAAAAGATGCTTTGAAAAAAGCTTCATCAGAAAAAGAAAAAGAAAAGGGAAGCTTAATGCGATCAGCGACTTTAACAAAATCGACTTTAAAAACTATAGTGCGTGCGTACGTAATGTATTCGTTTGCATGATTTATTCATATTAAATTAGCAATTAATTAACATTTCGTAGATTTTCTATATTAAGCTTTTCATATATATCGTCAAAATAATAAGCGTTATCACGATACAAAGATTTAATTAACGAACAAACCTACTTCATTGCCGAAACAAGTATAAAAATTTTCAAGTAGGAAAAAAAAGAAAAGAAAAGAAAAATACTTTTCCAACTAGTTATAGTTTTCGAAAAAATACACGAATTCAATGCTACAATTGAAATTGTAAAGGGAAAGAAGTGGAAAAGGGTATACGATGGAAAAAGGCCAATTCGATCGCTTTTATAGCGTGTCGAGGCTTGTAAAATTGAGTCTTGAAAAGAGAATGAAAAAGAGAGAGAGAGAGAGAGAAACAGAGAGAGAGAGAGAGAGACAAAGAGAGAGAGAAAGAGAGAGAGAGAGAGAGAGAGAGAGAGAAAGAGATAGAAAGGTAGCGAAAAAGAGATAGACAAAAATAAATGCACGAGGGAGTTCTCGAAAGAAATTTGTTGGAAGAAGAGTGGTGGATCGTTGGCAAACCTTTAGCAACCCTTTTCCAACTCGTCCTCGACCAGGAAAGGCATCCTACCGAAATTCCATAGGACGTTGAACACGCACCCGAGTACTTTGAGAAAGGGCTGTACCATTTCTTGCTTTCCCGACTTACCAACACCGAGGATGAATGTTTCTTCTGGAAATGAATCTCCCTAGGGGAGCTGCCTTTCTCTTTCTCTTAGAAAACACGCGGATAACAACGCAACATGAGCACGTACGTGTTACCGCGTGGCGATTAATATTAATTCCCTAACAAAAGGGTTCAACATTAATATCAATGGGAGAAGAGCTATCTCTCCCATCGTGCGAATAAACTTGCTTCTTTCTGATGCTTGTTTTCAAGGAAGAACAACTAAGCCGAATGTCGACGATAATTGGAAATATCTCTTAAAATGTCTCTTAAAAAAGCGTACTTTTAATTTCGCATTGGACACGTCGACGAATATGTAAAGAGAGAAAGAGAAAAAAAAAAGAAAAGGAAAGAAACACCAATAAAAATCAATAGGTACTGCAATGTATCGAGTTAATTGGTAAATAATTAATTATAATTACGAGTAAAGGATTTATTACGATAAAACGACATTTATTTATGAGAAAATATTGATAATAAAGTGAAGATATTTACATGGGTTTCGTTTTGTCGTAACAAATTTAGCTGCTAACTTTCGCAAATTATTTATAAATTAATTTGATGAAGATAATATTATATCGAATCAAATGAAATCAAAATATTTAATCAAATTGATAAAGATAATATTGCATGTAATCGTGAATATAATAACATACGTTTATTATCTTCTTTTCTTATACTTTTACGAGTAATCAAAATAAAAAATTAATCGTCCATTACAAATTAGCAAGTAGTCAAATTCTGATAAGACGAGAAACAGCCAAGGTACAAAGTGTAAAAGTGGGACGTCAAAAATTCTAAAGAAATAGGAACACTGCGAAGACGGTGTTCTAGTCTCTTTGATTCCGCGAAGTCAAAGCTGCAATACACGCGAGCAGTCTGTTTTGTTTTCATTAAGCGGAGCTGCTTACTTGCATCAGAGCGTGTTAGCTGGCAAAGCATACCGCTCGATACTCTCCTCCTGCTGTTACTATTACTAGTACGATCTACAACTACTATTACCACTGCAACTACTATTACAACTATTACTATTAGTAATGCACTCTAGATTTTATGTGGAAACATGCAACGAAAGTAACTAGAACTTCGAAGATACGACTGACAAACTTACTTTGCCTTGCTTTCTTTAGCTTAGCTTAGCTTAGCTTAGCTTAGCTTAGCTTAGCTTTTCTTAGCTTTTTCTTTGATTTCGATTCGAACATCGAATTCATGAAAATCGTTGAAAAATGACGAGAGAAGAACTTATCGTACCTCCCGTTTTTCTCCGTTCGGATAAGAAAAGAAACAGAATGGGGAAAAGAAGAAGGTCATGATTTTCCTTCTGAGAAGTCGCGTCGCGTTTATCGCGTTCGATCTCCTTAACTCGAATCTGCCTTCGTCGAAAGTAATCTGAAAAATGACGATTTTATTCATGAGAACGATTTGATTCGATCTCTACCTCTCACTCTCATTCTTTCTCTCTCTCTCTCTCTCTCTCTCTCTCTCTCTCTCTCTTTCTCACCCTCTTTCTTTCTCTACTTAAAAGCAGCTTCTTCGGTTGTTGCTACTGCTATACTACTGTACCTTTGAGAACAGGGACCTCGCGAATACGATCTTTTACAAAACCCTTCGACCCTTTCGATTTTCTTCGTTTCTACTTCTTTCTTTTTACGTTCTGCCTTTCTCTGTCTCTCTCTCTCTCTCTCTCTCTCTCTCTCTCTCTCTCTCTCTCTCTCTCTCTCTCTCAATCTCTCTTTCTTTATTTCTCATCTTTCTTTCCTTTCTATCCCTAACTCCATTCGATTTCTTACATATCTCCTATCGAAAATCCACGGAATGATTTATCACCTAGGAGAAAAAAAAAACTATTTATTATTACATCCATTGTTACGTCGTTGGAATGTTATCGATGATCCATGTATCATCTTTATTTCTCTTTCTCTTTTTCTCTCTTTCTCTCATTCTTCCTGTTCACTGTATTACGAATGACAGAGTATAGTATATCTACCACGTGACAATATATTTCGATTCGGTGCACCATTCAAAGCAACTATTCTTGCTTTCAATATATACATCTTCTCTATTTTTCGAACTCTGCAAATATCAATCCTTTTTATCCTATATGAAATATAAAAATTCTCTCTTTCTCTCCCTCTTCCTTTATAATACAAGTAAAAAGAAAAGATAATAATAAAGAAAAAACAGAAGAAAAATATTTCCCATTTTTCGTTAATAAAATTAAGAAAGGAAAAAGAAAGAAAATTAAAGAAAAAAGAAAAAGAAGAAGAAGGAGAAAAGAGGAAGTATTTTCAAGTAAAAATTTTCAATTTTCCTTCCGTCTTTATCTTAGAGAAATACGACGTGGATTTCTTATAAATTTCGTAAGTGTGTCTGTGTGGCATGTTACGAGACTAAATTACAGATTGCAGAGAAAGAGAAAGAGAGAGAAAGATAGTCCCTTTCTCTGCTCTATTACTATGTGTACAGGAGATGGAATTACGTTATTCGCAGCAGGGAGTTAAGTCTACGTTGCCTGTCGTAACTCTTAATAGAAAGCCGTTTCTACCAACCCTTCCGCACGAAGCCGGCTTAGGAAATATGATGCGGTATTAATAATACTTAAATGTCGGATTCGCCTTATTAAATCAACGAAGGTACGATGTTACCTCTCGAAAAGGAGGACAGTACTCTTTGAAATGCATTATTGATCGAATTCGTCGCGTCTCGTAATGAGAATGGTTCTCGATCATTTTTTTATCTGTCTGATATGATTTTCGTCGAGGCGTCTGACCTATAACCGACTTTTACTATTATTTTATTCATCGAAAATCGCCAATGGTAATTCGATCGCACGTATTAATATTATTTACGAACGTTTCTTCATCATTGAATGCTATTTTTTCCATCGTTTTTCTTATCTCTCGTTAGCGTAGACCGATCATCGAAAAATGATCGAATAAAAACAGAATCGAATTTTATCTCCTTTACTGATCATTTATTATTTTATCTCTTTCGATAATAAGAACAAAGAAAAAAAAAAGAAACAATATTTTTAAACACCATCACGAACATTTTTCGAAATTTCTTATCTCGATTTTTTTTCTCTAATCATCGACTTTTTTATATTATTATTATTATTATTATTATTATTATTATTATTATTATTATTATTATTATATCTTCCTTTTAAATCAATATTTTTAATACACGATCAAAAATTGAGTGAATTTTCTTCAAGAAATTTTCTACTTCCGATAGTAGTCTTCTTTATTTATTCTTTCTTCTTTTTTAAATCCCATTCAAAACATACCTCACGAATATAATATTTTCAATGCAGAATCTGCTTTCGAGTTCGCATATCGATTTCCTTCACGGTATATAAAATAACTATCGGATGTTGTAGAACGGAAAAGAATACTTTAAACGACAGACGAAAAAATCCAATCTCGTGCAACAAACTATCGAGACGGTTGAACGTCTTCCGTCCTTCTCTTTTCTATTCTTTTCCCTCTATCTCTCTGGCAGAGAGTTTTGTACCGAGAGAAACTCGAAAAAGAAGCGTTACGTTCGCTGGATGGGTTTGAATCTTTAAAGAAGGCGCAGTTAGTAGCGAGAGAAGTACAAATGGCTAGCACCTTCGAGCATCGATTATTCACACGGGGTCACGTTAAATATGTAAGCTTCCACCGGGGATCGAGGAAACCGAGTGGAATGACTCGCTGGATAGAAAGAGAGAAGAAGACAGAGAAAGGAAGAGAGAAAGAGAGAAAGAGAGAAAGAGGGTGGTTTCAGGGTGGTTTAAGGGGTGGTTGGATGGCTTCTTCTGCTAGAAAAGGGGACGAGTTTCGAAGTCTGCAGTCGTAGATACGAGTCCTTACTAAGGGAGCAAGGCCCTTTTCCTCTCTCTCTCTCTCTCTCTTTCTCTTTCTCTTTATGTTTCTGTCTCTCTCTGTCTCTTTCTCTCTCTTACTTTCTCTTTTTCTCTTTCTCTTACACGTTCGCTATATATATTTCTCTTTTTCTTTCTCACTGCAAAGGGAATAAGCGAATTAAAGAAGTTGACCTTGACTCCACTGACCTAGATTGCAGTTGGGGTGCATATCTTACCCTAGCTTGTCCGTCCGTTCTTAAAACGATTTGCATCAACGATGAGAACACGGTGGTAGCTTTGATCGATGGGTATTTCTTTCTCTCTTTTTTTTTCTCTTCTTTTTCTTTTTTTTTTTTTAATCGAAAATTAACTCACTTTTTTTTTGTTCAATCGTATCGATTTTCTCTTCCCACTTTTTCTTTACATCTCTCTTTTTCTTTCTATTTCCTTTTTTTTTTTTTCCTTACTTTCTTCTCTTTTTCTTATATTCATCGAATAAATCACAAATTCAGAGATCAAAGGAAAACATTGTATTGATAATAAAATAGTTTTGATAAGGCTGCTATTTATTGATTCTAAATAAATAGTCAATATTTATAATAAAATATTAACACATAAGTGACATAATCGTGGTTCAACTGCGACAGTTTATTGTTTACAATGATCAAAATATATTTTTTATTTGACAAGATATTTATTATTTATTAATAAAAATATTATCGAAACAAATAGAAGAATATCGTTATATTAATTATTATCTCTTTCTTGATGATAAATAAAAATCGAGAGGATATTGATGAAATAAAAAATAATACTGTCAAGGGGAACACGTATTCAATTTGTTTTTTCTTCATCTTTTTGTTTTCTTTCTCTCTCTTTCTCTCTCTTTTCTGAGAATAAATAAAAGTGGAGAAGATGATAGATCAAAGAAAAAGTACGAGTTCCTTTTCCCGATTAGACGGGAGAGAAACAAATCGAGAGGAGCTTTTATTCTTTTCCGCTCGAGCGAGGAAATTTTGAAAGGTTCATCGTCGTGTTAGGTGAACCGAGAAAAAGAGGAAACCGCCGAGAGAGCGATTGTCAGAAAGGATTTCCGGAATCAGCGGAAATCGGCTTCCTGACGTATGTATCAACGTTGCCCCGCACGACGTAAACTCTCCGAAGCTCGTCGTCGCGAGCACGACGAGAATTCACCCTCCTAAATCTTTCAAGATCTTCGATAGACGATTTCGTTTAAAACGATTTACCTGTTTTCTCAATACTTCCTTTAAGTGACCATTTTTCTATTTGATTACATTGAATATCCGAGAATTATTACTTTTAAAAATTAACATAAATTGCATTCAGTTACTGACATAATTTTTTAATTATGAGAAAAAGAAAGAATAAGAATAAATATGTTTACGAATAATAAAAAAGTATTATCTTTTTGTCATTTGAATTTATCGATAAAGATTGCAATTATCGTTGCAGTATTATACTTGACTAACTAATTAACTAAGTTACCTCAAATATACGTATATTAATTTATGTTTGTTATTTCTTTCCTTTTATCATTATAATTATCAAGCTTGTTAAAAGTTGTCATTATACATAGATACATTAACAGACTGACACTGCGATTAATTAATCAGTTAACGCACGAAAAACATATATTACAAATAGACAGATAAATAATAACGAATATATATTTTTTCACTTGAACGACAAATAGAACGATCGTATCGTTCTTTCGATATCATCTTCGATCAAAGAATAACAATAGAAAATAAGAAGAGAAAATTGAGATGAAGAGAAAAATCAAGAAGCAGAAGGATATAAAAAGAAAAAGAAAAAAAAAAAAAAAACAGAAAAAGCATCGGAAGAATTCGTCGAAAAGTCGTCACGCGAGCGCTTAATGTCGCGTATATAAATTACGATAAAGTATAAGGGTGACTCGTGCGCCTTAAATTAGAAGTGTCTATAGGCATGGAAACTCGGGAGACATAACACGAGAATCCCTCGTGACAAGCGGCACAATGTCGTCTATCGCACGAAATTCACCCCTAAATCGGGTTGGCAACTTTGGACTAGGCTACGTAAGGCGTCTTCCTTTACTCTCTGTCTCCCTCTCTCTGTTTCTCTCTGTCTCTCTTTCTCTCATTCCCTCTTACGGTGAGAAATCTTTAGATGCGTGCAGGGTGCGAAGCACCTACCCTTCGTTGCTCACAAATCTTCCTGATTTCACGTACGCGATGGGGATAGCATACCGGTGGTGGTAATAGTGGTAGTGACGATGGTGGTGGTAGTGGTGATGGTGGCCGGTGATGTAAACGCACAGCCGATTGTCGCAGATGTTTAAGACGGATTTAACGATTTGCAGGCTCGCAGGAGTGTCGGATTATCCTACAATAATTTTCCCTGTCCCTACGCGTACACGTCTAAATCTCTAGAACGTGACCCTTAGAAATATGATCTAACTAACAAAGACGATGTCGAATATACGTTCTTTTTTCTTTCCATTTCCTTCTTTCTTCACGTAGATATATTTCTTTCACTTGATTCGAAAAGCAAAGAAAAGGATGTGAAAAATATTTTCGGACTCGAGTTTTCTTTTCTTTTTTAATCATTTGCACAAACGTTTAGAGTAGTATCTATCTCTATTCGTTTCTCTTTATCTCACAAACGAATAGAGAGAGAAAGAAAGAGAGAGATAATCTTCATTATAGAAAATCCATTTCCCGGACTACTACTGGCCGTGTTCCGTGGGCGTATAAATCCAGCCCCATCTTCTCGCGTAAATGTTCCAACCTTAAACGTTTATATCAGGATAAAGTAGTGACTAAACGAGAGAAAGAGAGAAAGAGAGAGAGAGAGAGATAAAGAGAGAGAAAGCTATAGCAAAGGCAAAGGAGATAGAAGAGTCAAGATTTGCAGTAGTAGTTCCTCCAGCCAGAAATTATACGCGAGGGTAGATCCCTTTGAGAAGATAGCCACGACAAATTTCAAGAAAAATATGCTCTCCAACCCGAGCTCGTCCCGATACTAGTTTGCGTCCACCCCATGTTGCATGGAAAGATGTTCTGAGAGCATCTGATTCGTTGGGATACCGTTCAGTATCTTTCGATGTCTATGCCTACCCCTAAATCGTAAGTTGGAAGAACTCGAACGGTGATGAGAAAAATATCTATACATAGATCAACTCCGAAGCAACTGTCTCGTTAAACTGCCAGTGTTCCGGACGTTGACATTATAGCGTTGCATCGATATCTCAAATCTCTCACAGTTACTACTACTACTAGTACTACTACTACTATTACTACTTTAAAAAACGTTTAGATATTCCTTCTTTAAAAAACTTGAGATCGATTTTACGGTATAGTTATATGAGCATGAATATATCAATAAATATAAATATTAATGTATTAATAAATATGTATTATTATTAATTAATTAATAAGAAGTTTCTATAAGAATTTCCTATATAAATAAATTTTTATAATAATTATATGCAAAATCCTAATTTATTTTCGTTACTTTCACCTCAAATTTTATCAAACAAATTGAATATGTATTTATTTGTTGAAGAATAAAAAGAAAGAGAAAAGCGATGTTTATAAAAAATGATCTCCTTTTCTTTTCTGTTTCTTTTTTTTTTTTTTTTTTTTTTTGGTTGAAAATGTAGTAAACCTTTGATCCTTTCTCCGCCCTTTCAATGTGTCCGTCTTGTGAAAACATATTCGAGACCGAAGAAAAGACGTTCATGAACGTGCAATAAACGTAAATAAAAAATAACCTTCTCTTGGATACCTCGCGGAGTTGTAAGCAACGAAAGTGCACTTCCGTGTTTCAGACAGAAACGATGTATATGTAAGAGTACTTCGGAATGCAATTTAGTCGAGTTCAACCCTCGCGATCCACCAACAAGTCCGACGTCTTTTACCCGTCGACCAGCTGATGCGATCGGTGTATATAAGAACTAGCCGGAAGTACGGAAGTAATTTCACCCTCGACACCTGGGATTTACCATCGGTCACTCAAGATCCTTTTTTCTTTTTTTCTTTCCTCTTTAGTCCTTTCCTCTATACTCGTGAAAATTTGATAATTCTAACGATTCCGACAACAAGCAAATTTGTAATAATTAAAATTCGCGAAGCTTTACCTCGTCTTAAATGTAATCTCGTTCATAAGAATTTGAGAATATTTAAATAATTTAAAAATAATTTTATAATAATTTTAAATAATCTTTAAATCTTCGTAAATACTCTTTACGTCCTTGGCACGTTCTACGAGCCTATTTCTCGCTCGTATACGCGAAGCCTATCCTTGCCATTTGTTTTTCTCAAATTACACCTTGAATAATTCATGGTAACGGGGAATATGAATTTATATTAAAACTCTGGCATCCACCCTCTGCCTAATTTAAGCATCGCTTTATTGTGCGTCGTTGTTGCAACGTCTCCTACACCTAAACTTGAGATCTTGCCAAATCTCGATCGTGATAAATGTTTCTCTCCTCTCCTCAACGATCGATCTTTTAACTATCATTTAAATTACGATACGATTAGAGATTAGATTTTCAATTTGCGACTTGACGATGCATATTTTTGAAATTCATATTTTATTTATTTATTATTTCACGATACGATCTTCTTCTATGATAAATAAAATATTTTTCATACAATAATATCGATCGGTTCTCCAGTTTCTTTTCTTTTCTCTTTTGTTTCTTTTTACTTTTTTTCCTAATAAATCATCTTTCTTCGTAAGTATAAGTAATAAGGAAAAAGGAAAGAGAGAGAGAAGGAAAAAAAGAAAAAAAAAAAGAAGAAAAAACGAAGAAAAAAGATTTCGCTGAGAAAGACGAGAGGCGAATTTTCAGGAGGCCTTATTACTTTCGACACGAGATTGTACATCATCCGCCGACACTTATTGACTCTTAGAGACCCTCGAATTGAAAAGTAGGTGCTCGTCCGCACCTCCGACCCATTTATTACTCGACCTCTTTCGCGGAGTAACTTAAATGTCTATGGAACGCGTTGTGACTTTACATGAGAAAGAAACGAGCGAGAAAAAGAGAGCGAAATAGAGAGAGAGAGAGAAAGAGAAAAAGAGATAGATAGATAGAAAAAGGTCGAAATATCGGTCGGTCCGTGTCCACACCATCGTGCTACTAGCCTCCTGCGAAAAAGGGGATGAAAAATTGGTGGAAATTTTGGCAACGCGCGTTCGTTGCCATCTTTTTCCCTCTTGGCTACACTTAATAAAGGGGACTCGATCCTCTCGAGTGGCACTCTCGAAAAATGTTCGGCCTACGGAATCCCAGCAGTCAGTCCCTTCTCTCTCACTCTCTAGTTCACAAAATTGTATTACCAAAGCGATGTACCTTCCCTGTTGGTAGCTTCGTTCGAACATCGAACTTCGCGTTAGCTACGTATCGCCAGCGAGCATTCTCGACAAAACAATTTCTGTCACTCCCTCTCTCTCTCTCTCTCTTTTTTGTCTCGCTTTTTAATCGCGAACACTCGTGCCGTTCAATCGAGACTCTCATTTTTCACGCAACCCAGTCCGACATAAATCTGATCTGGAGGGAATAAAAAAAATATATGTTGCGCCTTCTAAAATGATTTTACCGTTATCGCACGCGTACGACGATTTAGACTAAATATAATGTAAACAGGTTTCTCTTTTGTATTTTATTTCTATTCGTTTGTTTTTTTTTTCTTTTTTCATTTTTGTATCCGCGATCACGTTTTGACCCTCCAACATACGATTAATATCGTAGACAATTTTTATGGAAAATTAAAAAATATCGTTATAGCTATTTTCTTTCTCTTTCTCTTTCCCTTTCTCCTGTTTTATTTATTTAGATATATAAAAATCAAATAGATATTTTAAAGGAAGATTAAGAACAGCAAGATTACATTATCATAATTTCTTTTGATTACGAAATTTTTATAAAAAGAAAAAAAAAAAAACTGAACGTACGTTAAACTTATCTTAATAAATTCTAATTTCGCAATTCACGTTGCATCTAAAATTTAGAGTAACCCAAAAATTTCGTCTGTCGACGAATAAATCACGATTTTTGTATTCTCTATTCTCTTCTATTATTTATCTCTTATCCTTGCCAAGAGAAAAAGAATAAATAAATAAATGAGTCTCGAATGACTATATCTCTCAGACAAGTGTCTTTTGAGCCTTCGCATGCATCAGCCGATTCTTCTCAGTTCTCTCGGATTAATCCTAGATATACATGTCCCATTGCAAATGTAGATCATATATATACATATATATATATATATATATATATATATATATATAAATACACGTATATCTAAGTACAAGCGTCGCGACGTTCCTAGGGTTATGACGCGACTGTCCCGCGAAAAGCGTACGAGCGAGCGGATTAAGGCCGAAGCCTGTGGAAAGTCTCGTAAATTGTCTCCCGACAAACTAAGCAGGGATACGTGCTTCAAGAGGAACGCGGCCAAATGATAATTTTACTTTGCATGCTAGCTGGGAGAGATCTACCAAAAAGGGTTAGTTAAATTCGACCGAGAGAGGAAATAGAAAGAGAGAAAGAGAGACAGTGAGAGAACGTGTCGCACACAGGTTTAAAAGCACCATAGGATTCTCACGTAAGTCCTATCTTTCTACGTATTCAAAGCGTTCACTCTTTCTTTCTCTCTCTCTCTCTCTCTCTCTCTCTCTCTCTATCTCTATCTCTATCTCTATTTCTCTCTCTCTCTCTCTTTTCCTCTTTCTTTCATCAAGCAGAAATATTCCAACCATCGTCGGATTAGAATTTCTAAGAAATGAACGTTTCATACAGTATACGATATACACGTAAAGTTTCTACCATTTCTTTTTCTTTTTTCTTTTTTTTTTTTTCAAAAAATTAATGGAAGCATCTACAACATCTCGTAAGAATATCAAGAGTGCATGCTTGATATCGTACATCTATATACGATGTTATAATTGTATGTTATATAGTCACGCGTATACCTACAATTGTAAATATATATGTATATGATTATTCATATACGTTTGATTATTATATTTTTCAGATATGATTTAACCAACGACGAGTTTCTATTGATTCGATATAGAGACGATTATGAAATTTACAATATCTTACAAGAATATCAATCAACTGTATACATACATACATATATATACATATTTATAACATTATGATTATACATTAGAAATTTTTCTATCAGCACTCGTAATATATCTTACGTGCGCATAAAATAAAATATAGTGACGTTACTAATTAGATAAAAAAAAAAAAAAAAGACGGAAATATATAAATAAATAGATTCCACTCGAAGTAAAATTTGTTTCCTGACGACGAAATTTGTCTTTCGACTTTCACAGACTTCGTTAATACACGGTCCTTCATTTTCTTTTTTTCGCGTTTCGCGAGATAGAACGAGTTGCTCGAACATCGTAGAAGTTAGTGTTCATCCTTAATAACCGTTTCCACGAAATCTCCGACGCATGAAAAATTGCGGCAAGGCCAGGAGCAGCGCAAATAAACGAAAGTAAGAAGCTTCTGGCGCGTCGCAAATAACGGCGGACGGCTTGCTAACGTTCCGCCGTTGGAGATTTCAATGGCCTCCACTCACTTTCTTCGGGTCGTTAGCCTTTCGGAAAATATCAAAAGATTCTGTGAGTTTCCATGGAAAGACGACAGCCACCGTAAGAGTCGTTGAAGAACGATGAATGGAGGTAAGGAGGAGGAGTCTGAATTTCGGCTTACTTAAACTAGAGACCGTCTATACTAAATATGTATATATACATATATATGTATGTAGATTATATATATGTAGACTAATATATTCTGTGTGTATATAGGTGTGTGTGTGTGTGTGTGTATATATATATATGTATAATATATTGTATTTTATTTTATATTATACATATCGGTGAAACCACATTATTAAAGTTAATTAGCGAGATATTATTTTTCAACCGCGAACTTTCAACCTTCTAAAGATCATTATAGATCTTTCGTATTGCAAATAATTTGACGTCGAACGGAGAAACAATGGTCGGCTAATTAAATGTCAATTCGCACATGTTATCTCCCCGACTAAATAACGAAAAACGAAATTATTTATAATAATCGATAGATAATGATTTAACGTTGGATACGTTAGATATGTCTCTCGAAGGAAAATATTAAGTTACAAGGATAGAACGTAAAGGACAACATAAAAGCGTTGAAATCGATTTAGCTAAACGGTAGGTCGGACAAGATCGACATAGTAAAGCATGAAAGCGATCCGAAAAAAAGGTGTCGAGAACTCTTTGAAGAGCTCGATCACGTACGTTTTCGGGAAGCCAACACGTGCTGAAAGCGAGAACGAAAGGTTGATCCTCGAGAGAGGATAGAGGTAAACTGACTCTGAGAGGAAGGGAAGATCGTGTATAAAAAATGCATGAGTCAAGGACGTACGTAGGAGGAAACAGCATGCGTTACTTGCGATCGACAGAAGCAAGCGGCACAAAATGAGAGAAGAGACGAAAAGAAAAGAAAAGAAAAGAAAAGAAAAGAAAAGAAAAGAAAAGAAAAGAGAGAGAAGAAGAGAGAGAGAGAGAAGAAGAAGAGAGAGAGAGAGAGAGAGAGAGAGAGAGGAGAAAGGAGAGAAAGAGAAAGACGAGAAAGAGCCGGAGGGCGATAGTCCGAATTTCCGTGATGTCTAGCTGGACAATACGCCGGCTGGTCTAAACGACTATTCGTTCGATGGTCTCGAGAGCGACGAGACCAAGCGAGAGCCGATAAACCGACTTGTCGTGCCCCCTGGTTGCTCATAAACCCCATCTACCTAACATCGACCTTCCTTCCTACCCCTAACCTCTCTACCTTTCCATCCCTCTATTCCAGCTTACAAGACGTTCTGTCCTTTTAGACCAGAGGCACGCCTGCCTTCTGGCTATATCTTCCAGCAAACTGTGTCTTTCTCTTCTTTCTCTTTCTATCTACGTAGATATCAATTTACTTCTATCTTTCTCTATCTCTCTTGATCTCTCTTTCTCTCTCCCTCTCTTTTTGTTTCTCATTTGCGATAACTTTCTCTTAAACTTTACATTCCAATAACCACTTGCGTCCGAAAAGATAAGGGAGGGTATTTTATTCGAGGTCGATCTCGAGATTTTTCTTTCGTTTCTTTTTTATTCTTTCTTTTTGACCCGAATCAAAAAAAAACAGATCTGCGCTTTTTAGCTGCAGAGCACTGTCCTCCGTCCTTTCAAAAGGTCCCTTTCCCTTCGACGTATTCTCTCTCTCTCTCTCTCTCTCTCTCTCTCTCTCTTTACAGACAGAATCGCTTTTAACCCATCCTTCCTGATTACATTCCCGAAACGTCTCCTACCTCGTTCTCGTCATCCACTTGGACCCTACCAGGAGTTCGATTTATTCCTAGTCGAGAGTTTGCTGTCGTTGCAGCAATGGCGTTTCTCGATCAAATTGCAAAGTTTTCAGGTATCGAACGCGTTTCGGTACCCTTTTCTCTCTGTTGCTTTGTACTTTCCTTTTCCAGTTCCCTTCCTCCTTCTTTTACATATATGTGTTTGTGCATGTTTTCTAGGTACACATTCGTATGAACTTGCAAGTTCATTTCTCTCTCTCTCTCTCTCTCCCTCTCTCTCTTTATCTCTTTCTCTCTCACTTGAGACTCAAACTCGTAACTGGGAATTCACTTTCTCTTCCTCTCTCTCTCTCTTTCTTATTTTCTCGTAGAACGTACGAGTCTTTCAATTCGTGGCATTCCGTTAGTCGACACCACCAACCGGCCGTCCTGTCAAACGCAGTGGCCTTCTTTCAGCATTTTTCCGTAGGATTTCTCTTTTTTGTACAGTTTTTTCCCCTCCTTCCTTTTCTTCTTCCTCTTCTTCTTCTTCTTCTTCTTCTTCTTCTACTTCTTCTTCTTCTTCTTTTCTTTTCTCGTCCTTCAGCATCATCTCTTCCAGGCAGTTTTTCCAACATTTTACTTTTCTATTCGGGGATGAAAAAAAAGTGTAGAAGCAAGGTGAAACTTTTTTCTCTCTCTATTTCTCTCCTTTTCTAAAAGAGATTTCTCTCTCTTTCTCTCTCTCTCTCTCTCTCTCTCTTTCTCTTTCTCTCTCAAATAGATAGGAAAACGTTTATTGACGGACGGATTGATAGATTCCAGTCGAGCAGTTTTTCCACGTTCAATGTCCTCGTATGGAATCGTTAAAGTAAACGAGTGACTCTCTTTTCTCTCTTCAATTCATGTCTCTCTCTCTCCCTCTCTCTCTCTCTCTCTCTCTCTCTCTCTCTCTGTATGTCACTTTCTCTTTTCTTCTTCTATGTCCATCCCCTTTGAACGGAGAGGCACTCACATTGATTTGTTCGCAACTCCTGGTTTATAGCCTTCGCCTTATATATCCAGGGGCGTCGGCTACTTTCTCCTATCGCTTGCGATAAAAAGCACGAGCACCCCTTTTCGGATAGCCGTTAATTCAAATAGTTCGATCGTTCTGAAAGGCTCTTGCTCGAGGACAAACTCCTGACGTCGTTTATTCCTAAGATCATCTTCATCGTCTCGGTCCTCTTCAGGAACCGAGGAAGAACGTTAAACGACTAGAATCTCTCATGAAAACGACGAGTCTTTTATACGGATGAACTCGTATATACGGTCTAATGTATCTAAATGGATATAATCGGATTGATGAGCTCTGAGAAACGATAGGGAGGAATATATATATGTACAATCTTTTTTATACATTTGTCTATACTTATTTTTCAATAAAATATATTTCTTTTTTCTAAAAAATAAAAAATGCAATAGTACGTTTAACTATAAATAACAAAAATATATCTGTCTAATATATCGAAATAGATATAATCGGTTTGATAAGCTCTGAAAAACGATAGTGAGAAATATATGTATATATACAGTCTTTTTCATGCATTTATCTATACTTATCTTTCAATAAAACATTTTTTTTTTTCTAAAAAATAAAAACTACAAAATACATTTAACTGTAAATAACAAGAAGATATCATAAATTCTGATTTTAAATTATTCACAATGTGTGAACGTGCGACGTGTATCCATATTGTGCGAATAATATATATATATATATATACACACACGTATACTATATATAGTTACATTTTAATAAAATATACAAATTATTTCTGAACCAAAAAATAAAAGAAAAAAAATAATTTCGTACGAGCACTATAAATAACAAATATTCATTGTAGCTATTCTAATTGAAATTATTTAATTAAAATTGTCAATAATAGTACGCCAGTCAGTTTCACGCTTGACAATACTCATCTTTCAGTTTGCCTATTTATATTATCCTATTATATATGCCTATTCACATTATCCTATTTATATTATATTTTGATCGAATCGAAATATAATATCTTTCAAATTTATCTATATATCGAATATGCAAAACGTCTACAATTAGACGAACGAATAAGAAATTGCTTTGAATATTGGAAAAGAGAAGCATGCTTTTCAATTCGTCATTTTAATATCGATCACGCGTAATAAAACAAGCAATATTTATGCGAATAAAGAATCAAGTATAGCTCGTCGTCAACATCGAATTCGGGGATCATTACTTTTATATTTCAAGAGATATTACCGTTTCGATTGATTGTCACGTTTTCAAATACACACAAATATTCCTAATATTTATATGTTAGAAAGAAAATTCTCTTTTTCTCCCTCTTTTCTGAAATCGACTATACTAATATTAACTACCAATACTATAAAATAAAACGAAAGTACTTTCGAGCAATAAATTCGAGATACGTGAAAAACTTATGAAAAATGTAATAATCCTGACGTAAATCGAATTTATTGATATACATCTGCGATCATTCATTTCTAATAGCTTTCTTTAAAACTCGTCGTGCCAATCTAAAATCTAAAATTGTGAATTACGATCAAAATGATCGCCATTGCGATTTCATGTCGTTTTCATCTTCATACAACGTCGTATCCGTTTTCTCTACTTCTATTTCCTTCTCTTCTCATACACCATAGAGAAGATTAATTCATCGTAAACTATTTCGGGAAGCTCGTTAATTTGATAAGCGGGAATGTCTCGACAAAGCAATCTGCACCAACGTTAATTAGTCATTCGAGACGATCCAAAGCAATGAATGATTTAGTGGGCCGGTCGCGCCTCACAAAGAGGTTTCCCATGTTCGAGTCTCGGTTATGCATATTGCAGGGACGTGCCCGTCATTCAAAGTCCGGCTACCCTGCCACGACTCGCGCCATCACCAACGCACAATCAACCATCGTGAAAATACCCTCCCCCGTTCCTCCCCATTCCTCCCCCTTTTTCGTGACACGTTATACAGGCCAAATATTTCTGACAAATTCTTTGATCGAATATGCTCTTAAGTTTCTTTCATTCAAAAGAAATCAATCGTCTTCGATTTCATTATATCGTAATTTTGCATTCTTCTTTTTTTACTTTCCTTTTACTTTTTTTTTTCACTTCTCAAAAAATATCAAATATATATATATATGTGTGTGTGTGTGTGTGTGTGTGTGTGTGTGTGTGTGTGTGTGTGTATATCAATTATCAAAATATTTCTGATCAATTCTTTGATCGAATATGCTCTTAAGTTGCTTTCATCTGAAGGAAATCAATATCTTCGATTATATTATATCGCAATTTTTCATTCTTTCTTTTTTTTTTCTTTTTCTTCTTTTTATTCCTCAGAAGATATCAAATAATATATTTTGATCTTTTGGAAATTGGATTAACGCTCGGAATAATTTTCTTTTTTTTTTCTTTTTTTTGATTAAAGAAGTAAGAGAAATAATTGGAGTTTAATCTATTACTGATTAAAATAAGATATCTAGTTTTAACTTAACAAAAATATTCATCTTCATTCTTACTTCGATTTTAAATTTCTATTCTTAATTCTATACGTATTTCTTCGCCAGCTTAATACGATTATAAAAGTCATTTAATTTTTCCTTAAATAAAAAAAAAAAAAAAGGAAAAAAAAGAAGCAGACGAGAAGAAGAAAAGTAAAGAAAAAAAAAAGAAAAAAATAAAGTATATCAAAATTACCTCTAAATTCATGGATTATCCGAAACTCAACGGATTTTCTTCGTTGTTCGTTTACGAAGAAAACGACTCGTCGCTTCACAAAAGTAAATTCACTTTCAAGAGAAAGAGAGATACACAGAAAGAGAAAGAGAGAGAGAGAGAGAGAGAGAGAGAGAGAGAGAGAGAGAGAGAGAGAGAGACACGTCTCTGTCAGCACATCGAAACGCGAGAGGAAAGTTTTCTTCCTCCTCGAAGAGACCTTCTCTTCTCTCGTCGTTTCACTTTCGCGTAAAGTGCAGCATCCCTTCTCCCGTTCTTCCCCTCGAGAACTGGTATATCCTCGACCAGTTCCACCCAAGCAGTACCAACAGCATTATGCAAATGAGATGGTTCCGCCAGCTCGAAAACGTTGGAACCCCATTCACAGTTCTCTCTTTCTCTCTTTCTCTTTTTCTCTTTCTCTTTTTCTCTTTCTATTTTCCTCTCTTTCTATTTTTCTCTCTTTCTGTCTTTCTGTTCATCGAGAGATCGAGCTTTCGTATCCAACGAAGTAGGTACACCTTGATAAAATCCCATCGAATATAGGGGAAGAGAAGAGAAAGCTCGAGAAATAAAAGAAAAGACCGTGTCACGATCCTAAATAAATTCTTCAACGAGAGTTATCATCCCCCTTCCCTTTATCTTCAAATCTTAAGAAGTAAAACCACCGTGAAGGTTTCAACAAATTTGCATATTTTTCTTTTTTTTCTTTTTTCTTTTTTTGCTTCTTTTTATTATTTCTCCTCTTTTATCGTTTTCTTCTTCAGTCGCGTTTTCTTAAAGCATTTCCTCGAATATCAAGAAAAATATGTCTCGCTAAATAAATTATTACATACATCGAAACACGAATTATTAACGAAGTTGCGACGGTTATTGTCGAGGAGTTGCGTGCGGTCATTTGCATGCAATACTATTAAACTTTAAACACGTTTTTCGCGAAACTACATTTTTCTAACCGGACTGAATTCATATTTCAATGAATTTTTTACTGTATGTTCCAAACAAAATTTATCTTCGGCCGGGCCGTAGAATTTTTTCGATTAAAAAATTAGTTTCTTCTTCGTTTTTATTTTTTCTCTTCTTTTTTGAAAAAAAAAAAGCTTCAAAGTCCAATACTATTTCCACGTCGATTTTTGTTACTTATTTTCCTTCAAAACTGCGTCAGTTCGTTGGAAAATCAACTTTTCCAAAAGAAAAACTTTCGAGTGCAACTGAAACTACACTAATCCAACTTCAGCCAATATAGAAATATTTGATATAAGAGATTCTGTTTGATCGATTAGAACACAGCCTTGACTCTTTCCGAGAGTAGTGTAATTCCATAAAACCAATAAAATATTATAACAAATAATCGTAGCAATGAAGGTAAATTAATTAACGCGAAGAAAAAAATTTCTCATGGAGGCGAGTCAACGAAGTAAACAAATATAATTTCGACGCGAACGAAGAGTCATAACGAAGTGTAAAGAATAAGAAAAAATAAAAAAAGATAAAAAATTAATAAAAGAAAAAAAAAGGATCAAAGGATTATACATTACCTAGATACTTCCCTTTAATGACAGACGTCGTCACGAGTTTTTCGTAGAAACACAAAGAAACTAGTTCATTCAAAAGTTAAACGGCGCGTTATATTCGCGGAATTAAAACAAACATTTGTCATGAGTTATCTGTCGGATCGTTAGCAGATGTTAATTTACGCGGAACGAAAGTTCGAACGTCCGTCTGGTTTGGTGAAAGAAAAAGCTAATATCTTTCCTCTTTCTCTCTTTTCCTTTCCTCGGTCGGCGGATTCGCGTGTTCGTTCGTTCGTCCCACCGATTTAATTGCATCCGGCGTCCAATCAGAGGAAACTTTTCGTCGGATAGTCAGAATCAGAGGCGAGTATAGAAGAAAAAGAGAGAGAGAGAGAGAGAGAGAGAGAGAGAGAGAGAGAGAGAGAAAGGAAGGAAGGAAGCAAATGAGAGAGAAAGAGAGAAAGAAAGAGAGAGAGAGAGAGAGAGAGTGAGAAAAAGAGAAAGAGAGAAAGAGAGAGAAACGAACACGGTCTGCGGAAACGGGAAAGCAAAAGTTGGAAATGCCAGGACGTCGGAATAAGTGATCGATTCTCTGATAATTACGTTAACGCGGACGGCACAGTCGAGCCAATCAGTCGAGAATAACGTAATTACGGTACTGCATTACTGTAGGCGTGCAAGCTCGTGCGCAGGATCAGCTGCGGCTCGCCACATTCTCGCCTCTTTCTCTCTCCCTCTCTATCTATCTATCTCTACCCCTATCTCTAACCCTATCTCTCTCATTCTATCCACCTATCTATCTATCTATCTATCCACCTCGCTCTCCGATATATTCTCTTCTTTTTTTTCCCAACGTCGACATATTACGTGCGACGTAGCGATGCCCTTTAGGATACACCTGCGAAAAGGGTAGTGCGATGAACCTTTGATCTTCGGCCCTTTCACTCTCCCTTTCCATTGGGATTCGTTCTCGCTCGATTCATTCTCATACTCTTCTAATCATTGATCTATATAAAATATTAGATATTATATATCGAGCAAAACAAACCGATTTTCTAACGGGAAAAATTTGTCATCGGTCTTATGAATTAATCACGAGGATTGTTCTTTTTTTTTTCTTTCTTTCTTTCTTTTTTTTTTTTTTTTTTTTTTTTTCAAAGGAATCGATCGCGGACTGAGAAAATATTTTTTGAAAGAAATAGATGATTTTTCTTTAGATTCTTTTTCCTTGTTTTTTTTTTTTTTTTTCTTAAGAAAATAAACGATTAAACGTATCTACGAAAGAACGAGAAAAAGGAGACGTTGTACATGTGGAAAAAAAAAGATATAAAAGAAATAAAAAAGAAGAAAAGGATGAAAATCGTCGAGTGAAACGAAAAGAGTGGTGAAAAGGTAAAGTAAAAGCAACCCTTTCGGTTCTGATACGCTGTTTACATTTCCACCTATTTAGAGTTCGTTTACGCAGTCAGAAATAACGCGGCGACCGCCAGTTGATTAACACTTCAAACGGGAAAGCCGCATAATGCCGCTTAATGGTGACGCGTAAAGCAGGAAAAAGGGGAATCGACGTAAAGTTAGTCGAATCGAAACGTCGTTAGTGTGGCTTTATGAACGCTTCTACGAAAAAAAAAAAAAAAAGAAAGAAGAAAAAAGAAAATAACAAAAAAAAAAAGAAATAAAAATGTACTCCTAGCTTTTTTCGTTAATTCTCTCCTACCTATGATATTTACATAACTAATAATATTTATTATAAATGCATATATAAACTTCTAAATTAGACAATTTACAATAAAATCTAAACATATCGTCCTTACTTAAAACATTCTCAGAAATATCCAAACGAATATAAGGATAATATAGATTTAAGATTCGATTAATAATAAACATTTAATATCGTGAAATAATTAATGACGAATTTAAAGATAATACGAATCGTTAAAGGATAATTATCATTGTCAATAAAGAATTTTCACACATATATTAATTATAACGAAATATATGAGACATTAAATACTATAGACAGATAACGGGGTCGAAGTTATAATTATCTCGTAGTCTCGAGTATCTTCCTTTTCTCTTATAAGCCAGAGAAAGAGAGAGAGAGAGAGAGAGAGAGAGAGAGAGAGAGAGAGAGAGAGAGAGAGAGAGAGAGAGAGAGAGAGAGAGAGAGAGAGAGAAAGAGAGAGAGACAGAAAGAGAGAATAAAATAAAAAAAAAAAAGAAAAGAAAAGCTATTGCGATAATCTCGATCGAATGTTTTCCTTAATGAGTTCGTTCTCGTCGACGGCTTTCCGATCAAGAACTACGAGTAATGAGAAAATCGGGTAAACTGGAAAGCAATTAAAAAAATATGAAATAACGAGGAGCACGGGGATTAACGATAAAGTCGCGAACGAGCTGCGTGATAAGAGGGACTTCGAAAGGTGATTCTTCTTTTCTTTCAATGACAGAGCTAAATAAATCTTCTCGATAATATGCTCGAGGAAGGACATTCTAGATCGAAAATTATATATGATACGCGATCTCCGAATGATAAAGGGGATCGTTCCAAAGATAAAATTGATTTACCTATAAAAAGAATCCTTAAAAGTTGATAAATTATATTAATGAAGAGAATCGAAAGAAAAAGAAAATTACAATTTTTATATCGATTAGGTGTCATTTATAACATTAATATTTCTATTAAATTTATTTCGTCACCTTTCGATTATATTAAATAATTAAATATATAGGATAAAGACTTGGAAAGATAAGGATAAAATTATTAATAATTTCCAAACCTTTTGGATATTCGATACGTTTATCTTGATCAAAGGTTCGATTAAGACTGAACGTTGTTAACAGGATTGCAACGATCGAATAAAAACGATATTATAAAACAAGTATGAATAGTATACGAAACAAATACGAGTAATCGACGACTGATACTAAGAAAAAACTATTACAAGCTTTTTCTCCTATTCTCTTTATCTATTTCTCATCGATCTTCTCCCCTATCCTAGAAAAGCTTTCTTCTCACTGAACCAACGACGAATAGAGGATGTCGAAACTAAAAGAGAAAAATAGCTATTCGACCGAAACGAAACTTTCCTCTCTTTCTCTCTCTTCTCGAATGCAGTAGAAAACCCTATCCAAACAGAAGCTAAGTGTTTCGATATTTATCGGTTAGTAGTATGTACTTTGTGTTCACTCGTTTTGCGAATTGCGGTTGGATGCCGAAGGGCAAAGAAAAGAGAAACGAAGGGATGGTTTGTTACCAGCCGGCACTTCGGTTATATTTTTTCAAGATTGGCTAACGACAACGACGCGACGGTGAAAACAGCGATTCGGAAAAGAACGTACGAGGAATCCAACCGCAATTCAATTTACCCCATTCTATCTATCTATCTATCTATCTATTTATCTATCGATCTGTCTCTATCTTTCGCGTTTGCTATTTTTTCTTTTTCTTAGGTACATTTTACAGGTCTTCCTTAATCACCAAAAATATCGCTTTTCTACCAGTGACTCTAACTCTTTCTCTTTCTTTTCCATTTCCGAACATTTTCTCTCCAAGAGAGACAGAGACAGAGAGAGAGAGAGAGAGAGAGAGAGAGAGAGAGAAAGAGTAACTTTGGAGCATCGCCAAGAACGTCGACGGAAAAATTTATATCGGGGTCCTGAGAAAAGGGCTGGCCAGAAGGAACGAGTCCTTTTAAAGAGACTACTGCTTACTATTTTCTCCTCAAGAAATTACGTGACTCTTACAAACCGGACGACTTTAAAACCACTTGGCACCGAAACATTATTTCGTGGGATGGCCTTTCATCTTTCTTTTTGGAACTACCGTTTCAACTATTATTACTCGAATCGTGCTTCATTTGATAACCCTTGAGAAGTCTTTCGAAATTAATGGTTATTGAAAAGGATTGACTCTTTTTTTATTCGATCACGATAATTTTAACAAATTTTATTTTTAATTCTCCTACAACTTATGTTTCTCTATCTTCCCTTTTATATTTTTTTTTGTTTGCTACAACAAAACAGATACTAACAACAACAATGTGATTATCATACTGTTTTTTTTTTCCTATCAAGAAAAAAAAAATAACAAAAAGAAAAAGACAGATACGACGACGGAATAACTCTATTTCGATGCAGCAACAGTAAGGACAACAAGGACAATCAGGAAGCGTTTACAGAAGCATAACGAATTAAATCACGGTAGCGTAACCGATTCCAGTACGTTAATTCGTACTTCTAGGAAGGACATAAAGTCGAGGTGCGTAATAAAGGTCGGTTGACGATAGGGCGGAGAAAGAGACCCTCTCACACCAGATGGCTTCGTGATTAACGTTTCTTTTACTACTAATGTAAAGCACTTTATGGCAAGCAGAGAGTCGTTATCTCTAAGATCTAAGCTTTATTATGGCACCCGAGAGTGGAGGGAGAAAAAAAAAGGATAAAAAAAGAAAGAAAAAAAAAAGAAAGAAATCAGAAAAGAAAGAAAGAAAAGGGAGGAAGAATTTGCACGAGGAAAAAGGAATAGGAAAGAAACGAAACATTTTCGAGAAAAGGAGAAAGTGTATACGTGCGTATGCGTATATATGTATGTATAAGAGAGAGATAGAGAAAGAAAGAGAGAGAAAGAGAGAATATATATCTGGAGTATCTTGCCCTAGGGAACATTAGTCCTGGGAATCAGGGAACATGGAGATCGTACCGTGTTCCACCATCATCCAGACATTGCTGTATCAAACCCTACGGGCCACTACCACGAGCAACCACCCACTCACCCACCCATCCACCCACCCACCAACCAACCAACCGACCAACCAACCACCACCTCAGGCTACTGCCTGTTGTCCGGTTCACCCTTTTCAGACCGATACCAACTGCGTTGCTTTTAACGTTTAACGAGACTCTCTGGAATCACTCTTCTTCTTTCCTCATAAGATCTCTTTATCTCGCGAAAATGTTCTACCTGTTTATTACTTCGAATACTATCAAAATTAATCGCGCAATTGAAAAAGTACACGTGGGAAATATTTTACTTCGATTTGGATAATTAAAATTGAAATATCAAAAAGTCGATTACGTCCGATTAATATTATCAATATATTCGATATGATTCTTCATTCTTAATAGTCACGCATCATAAACGACGATAAGAACAAATTTACTGTACAAATTAACGTTGTTTTACTTCATAAATATTTTTATTATTTAACATTAATTAAATCTTTTCAATATTCAATATTAATTAAACATATTTTTAATATTTAACAACCAACAATCTAACTTAATAAATGCATCCTTATCTTCGCTCTATGCAACAGCTATTGCGACAATATTTAATAGATATTAAATATTAAAAAAAAAAAACAACGGGAGAAAAAAAAGAAAGGAAGAAAGAAAGAAAAAAGAGAAGAAAAATCGAGTTGAAATTCGATTTTTTATAACATTGAAGGTTCGACATTTGAAGGTTGATCAAATCGTTATTTGACAAAAGTACTTCAAGGATTTTGTTTCCGGTACATTACGCGGTAATGGGAAGAAGTAAGATTGACGGTGAGTAAACAGAAGAAACGTCGAGAATAGTAAAAAGGCACGACCCCATGGGCAAAATATAGGTACCGAAGGAACGTCGGCGCGTGCAACTCTGGCCTGGGCCGACGAGTAAATGCACTCGCTACTTCGTTGTGGCAGCAACACGTGCGTATCGTCACAAGCTCACGTTGCCTCTTAACTAATACAAGTATACCCTTTCCTCGTATTTTTCCTTTTTTTTCTTTCTCTCTCTCTCTCTCTCTCTCTCTTTCTTTTTCTTTTATCTTTTTCCAACTTTCTTTCCTTCTATCTTTATTTTTTTCCCCTAACACTAACGTCACCATATATAATATTACCATCACCAATGTCACTATCATCACCGTTCAACAACTTTATTCCCAACACGAACATATCTAAAACACTTTACCTATTCTCGTCGAGTTAGTTCACGAGTGGCATTAATACAACGTGTTGGCTCCGATAAAACGAATGAGGATAGAGACGCGTGCACTTAAAGAGTCGGAGATTGATAACCATCACGTAAGAATCAGTTGTTAACTTTAGTTTCTTATGCAATCGACTAAATATATAAAAGGGACTTATCTGTTGGATATATTCTCAAACTTACGATACGATTCGTATTGACTTATTATTTCCTCTTCGATCCATAGTTTATGTCAACGTACCTGAAATCAGAAGATATAAAAATTAATTAGAAATTGAAACTCTTCATTGTGAAAATGTGAATCGTTTTATAAGAAATTTTTACTTTACATGTTCATTTAAATAATTTTATTTTGTATGAAATGGTTCAACGCTTTTCTCCAACTCGAGATTTGTCGGTGCGTATACGTGTATATAAAAAATATTTTATTTATTAGAAATCATTGCATATATAAAAAAAATATATATATATATTTACTTATTTAAAATATCTAGATATAAAGCAATAAGTTGATTCACTCGATGAGAAAATCAATACAAAAAAAATTCATTTTGCAAGAGATCCTAAACTGAATAGAAACAATGAAAATGAATATAAATATAAATAATTCAATTGGTGTTTATTAAAATATAAGTTATATATAATATCCTAAGAGTTATATATAACTCAGTTATATATATATATATATATAATATCCTGAATCCCACGAAAAGAGAAGATTAGGTGTTCAGAAGATAACGTTTAGGGGTGGAGATATGGACGTTTATCAAAGATATACGATACACGTACTCGCCTCGATATTTTCTCTTCTGTCTATCTCTCTATCCTGTTCGTAGTATAAGGGGTTTGCACCTAAGAAGCAGACTCGGTAGGGTTGAATGTACAGCTATGCCATCTGGCATTATGCCACGAGGCACGCGACCTCGCCATACACGTAAATATGAACTGCTTTATGCACCTGCTCGCCACCATCCTGTTTCTCCCTCTCCCTCATGCTCACTCTCTATCTCTCTCTCTCTCTTTCTCTCTCTGTTTCTGTTTCTCTTTCTCTCTTTCTCTTTCTCTCTCTCTCTATTTCTCTCTATTTCATTCGGATCCCTTTCGACGTTTTAACTCGCAAAAAGAACAAAAAGATTTCATGTTTCACGATAGTAAAGAATTAATTCTCGAGTGAATGAACTTGAATCCGAATGAATAAAAATATCCTACATTGATTAGTTTCGCTTGTTTCATTCGAGAGATTTTTCATAAGGGTCAATAAAAGAAAATGAAATTGATTACTTTTCTTTTTATTTTTTATCAAAAGTAATACATGTTACTTTTGTGTCGTATTACTGTCATATATGATAAAGATAAATAAATAAATATATATATATATATATATATATATATATATATATATATATATATTCATATATAGGAAAGAAAAGAAATATCTCGCATAAAAACGATTATGCAAATTTTAAGTTCTTGTAGGAAACGAAAAAAGCATTGCAGGAATATTCAAATGAATAATAAGAGGAAAAAGAAGAAGAAGAAGAAGAAGAAAAAGAAGAAAAAGAAGAAGAAGAAAAAGAATAATAGTAAGGAAACGATACGCATTGCATGCGTGAAAGAGGAGGCAATGCTTTTGAATGTTGAAGAACAGCCACATCGGTGATTAACGGTGCCGTCAACAAAAGGAAGAAAGCATAGCACGAAAGAGTTTCGCTTCTAAGACGTTGTTAGGCTGACATTGTAGGGTAGAGGCCCATAAGAGGCAAGTAAAGTACGACGACGAGCTCTACTGGTAAACACGAGAAACTCTAGCCCATCCCTTTCATTTCTCTCTCTTTCTCTCTCTCTCTCTCTCTCTCTCTCTCTCTCTCTCTCTCTTTCTGTCTCTGTTTCTCTCTTTGCTACTTCCCTATATGTAGAACTCCCTAAACAAGGCGTTTATGTTGCAACCCTATTGCCTGGCAATGCACGCGACATAGTCATCGTACTTGTGTTTCTCTCTCTCTCTCTCTTTCTTATACGTATCATGTTCGCAATATCCTTGCTCTCTCTCTCTCTCTCTCTCTCTGTCTCTCTCTTTCTATATATATATATATATATATATATATATATATATATATATACCTTTATCACTAACCTTCTTCTATGTAGAAGTTTTACAGCATCTACATAGAACAGATCCTAATCTCCCGACAATAATTGTAATCACGTATATGGAGCAACGAGTTCTCAAAATGAATTTGCCTAGAGCGTTAAAACGACATGAGAAAAGAGAAAAAGAAAAAGAGAGAGAGAGAGAGAGAGAGAGAGAGAGAGAGAGAGAGAGAGAGAGAGGATATTTCTCTCTCATAGTGTATATACATAATGAACATATACGAACTTGGTGTACCTACACGTGGTTACTTCAGACGCGATATGCATTTGGTAACATCGTACGTGCTCGTTTCAAGCTTGAATTATGCGACCAGTAAACTGTGAAAACCGCGGAATTAATGCTATCCACTTGTATAATTCGACGCGTCTACCTTCCATTTCCTACGGAAAATAGAATATAGAAACGAGCCAATGAGGAAGGCGTAAAACTACGTTTTCGTTGAATAAACGAGTTCTTGCCAAAAGGAATTCGTCTCGTTCGAACATTTTCGAAACGATATTCTCGTAGTTTGCATTACGTGTTGGATCTTCATTTAAAATTTGTATGAAGCTCTCAGAGATTAATTTCTCGCCCTTTTGTTTCTTTTCTTTTGAAGACGCTTTCGTTTTTTATTCTTGATTATTTAATATGAATAGGTCCGTAATCGAAAGTAAAAATTAATGAAAAAACTAATAACGAATCTTGTTTATTGATACGTCAACAAAGAATTTACTATAACAGTAGTAATTGAGAAGAAACAAAATCATTTTATTATCTCGCACATCGTTCCGTACGTCCTTTTCTTTTTAAACGTTTTCTTTTTAAATGTTACTTTTCTAAGGATTCTGAAATTTCTCTTGGAAAGCTTCGGGTTTCAATATTTTTCACGTGTATGTGTACGATACGTTTTCGTTCGATACCGATGCATCTGCCATTGGAAATGAAGCCTCGTCTCTCCGATTTTAGCACGATAGTAACGTGCTACGCGGTTACCAGACGACGAGTATCGAGTATCGAACGGTTTTAGCATCGAGTTTCGTGTTTCTAGCAGCGTCACGTCGTAATATCAACCCGGTTATCCGACGGCGTCAATGTACCCAGAATGTTTCCAATAATTTTCACGCTACATTCGCGATTATCGCACGTCTCGATCGAATCTATTGTAGCTTAAGTCTACGAGAAAAAAAAAAGAAAAAAATATATATATATGTATATGAAAGATAAGATATATTATTAGCTTGGAAATGGAATTAGATTAGATTTGAATTTTAGATTAGAATTGAATTTTAAAGGGATTAAACGAGTTTTTCATTCTTTTTCTTTCTTTTTTCTTGGCCGAACGAAATATATTCGTAGAATTTAATTAAAATGATCACGATTACCTCGATCAATTAATTCGATATTAAATAAGAAAATGTTGAATACGAAATAGTATATTGAATACGAAATAGGAGAGTTTGTCATCTCGATTACAAGGTACAACTAGGAAGGTCTCTTTTCGTGTCTCAGTGCATTCGTCGAGTCTCTCTCTCTCTCTCTCTCTCTCTGTTCGGCTATGAATCTCTGAACTCATCTCCTCCTCGAATTTTTTCTACCTCTTTTTCACGGCTTCCTAAAGGCTACAGTGAAAACAATAGAATGCTTACGCCTAAAACCGCCCACCTTGCTGCCTGCATTTCATATCTCAATCGTCTCATAGGGCGGCGTACACGTGGACAAAAAAAAAATTTTCAAGAAAAGGCTACGTCGTAATGTATTAAAATACTCCGAAAAAAGAAAAAAAAAAAAAAAGAAGAAGAAGAAACACGAAATGCACCCTTCTGAATAAAAACAAAAACAAAATAAAGAAATTCCCTCTCCACCTACTATCCTCTCCTCCCTCCCCATCCAGCTAATTTTTAATCAATCACGTTATGAATTTTATTACTATTATTATCATGATAAAAATCATGATATTAAAAGAAACGTATAAAAAAAAGGTCGATAATATCGATAAAGAATATGAAAGAGAATCGACATACTCGTCTAATTAATTATTACACGTAATTAAATCGGCTATCGGAATAGGGTCGGAGTTTTTCAAGAGTAATTACATTTTCGAGCGTTTTTAAAAGCTCCAGGCCAGACGAGAGAACAAGATTCATAGCAGAGGCTTCCCTCGTCCAAGGCTTCAAGCCTTTATCCTAACTCTTCCTCTTTCTCTTCCTCGCTGTAGAGTATCCTACCGTTTCCTCTAGCCTTTTCTACTATAAGGGACGTCGTGAAAACAATAGAATACTTACGTCAAAACCCGTGCACCACGCGTAGGTATTTCATGTCTCAATTATTTCGCACAAAGGCATCCGGAGACGACGAGCGACAGCTGGCAGATCTCCCTATCTCTTTCTCTCTTTCTCTCTCTCTCTCTCTCTCTCTCTCTCTCTCTCGCTCATTCTTTCTCTTTCTCTTTCTCTTTCTCTTTCTCTATCTATCGTACACCACCGCCACCTTCGTCATCGCGCTGGTTAACAGCACGTTTATCCGGCGGAACTTTACGCAGCGGAAAAACCACCGGCCTTTTTCCGCCGTCTCGCTGTTCTCCTCGATCTCCCGATTTTAAACTTTTAACCCTTCCGCAGCGCAAAAGCAAAAGAAAAGATCTAAAAAATGTTGATATACGAAAAGGATTTTCTAATCTATCGAAATTTGTCTTTTTTCCTACGCCGATAAGAGAGACCTCAGGAATTATTACTTAATAATAATAATTACGTAGACGCTATAATGACGATGGCTCGATAATAATTTCTCGATGTATCGATTCTAATCTATAATTCGTTATATTGATATATCAACGACGAATATCTGACTAATTTCGTTTAATAGAAAAGAGACGTGTCGTGGCACTCGGATCGATCGTTATCTCTGCTCGATGAAATTATTATCATGATTAATAAATGTTCGACAAATTTTCTTTCTTTTTCTCTTTCTTTTTTCTTTTCTTTTTAAAGAGAAAAAGAAACTAATCGACGATAACTCGTTTAAATGAAATTATTATTAAGACCTATACCTATCGTTATAACATACGTTATAGTACGATCAATCGATAATAAATATATGTATGAAGAATTTTTCTGAACGATAAAATGGTATAATAACACGTATTACACGGATATCTTCACGATTATCCGATTTCCTTTACCGATATCGATTCCTGATATCAAATTTTAGGTCAACGTACGAGAATATACGGGGGAGAATGAGAGGCCGGTTATAAAATTCGTCGGTGACAATGCGAATACTTCGTATTCCGATGTCACAGCGTAGAACCCCAAATAAGATCACATAAATTTACCAGACGATCGAATCGGAATTTTAGAGCGGCCCTAATGGATTCCCCATCGCGATTTGAATTCTCACGAGCGCTTTCGTGAATTATTCGGAAGAACGGATATCTGTTCGTGAATAATGAAGCGCAGCTGCACCGATTAAAGTGAATCGCACGGAATCGATGCCTACACTTCTGCCAAGGGATCTTGCACGACTATTTAATAAGATTTAATGATACAGAGCATGTCGATATAGATATATCCGATACATAGACTATCATCTCTGTCTAAGTATGCTATCAATCTAGTTGCTACATCTGTTCTATCAAAGTTGAGTAACGTGTTTTCTATGAATTTTATTCAACGATTAAAATCGACCCGTCTCGTAATTTCTACGTTTGTTAGTTTATTATACTTGTACGAGACAGTAGGAAAAGTCTAGGGATCGTTGAAGATAATGGACGGACCAATGAATAAACAGTTGATCTTTGAAATCGTATAGGATTTAAGATAAGATAATTCGTAATTAAATGAATCATCGCTTTCTTTATTATTTACGAAAATAACGTTCTATTATTCTTTCCTTTTTATTTCTTTACTCTAAGTAATAACTTCCTGTCCTCGTTTCTAACAATTTATTTCCGATCGAATAAATTCACGTTTATTATCGATCGTACACTCCGACTCGATAACATTGTAAACGCGACTAATGGATTATCTTTTTAATATACGATACGAAGAACACCGTAAAGATAATAATAGCAAAATTTGAAGGATTTTCGAAAATTAGTTACACTATCTACGCGTACGAACATTTAATTAAAATTACAAAATTCTCCGAGAGTACCTAGTAGTAGTATTTCTATTTTTCTTTCTCTTTCTCTTTTTCTCATATATACTCCTAACGCCTTCCACCATGGTGCGCACAAAGTTACTCTTCAGGATTAGCAGACAACGTCGAGAGGGACGGCCTCGCGGCATTACGAGCTGCTTCACTCCTCATTCTCTCTCTCTCTCTCTCTCTCTCTCTCTCTCTCTCTTTCCCTCTCTTTCTCTCTCTCTCTCTCTCTCTCTATCTATCTCTCTATCTCTCTCTCTTTTTCTCTATCTCTATCTCTCTTTTTCTCTCTCTTTTTCTCTATCGTCGTCGACTGGTGTTAGTACGGACGCGAAGTAACAAAGCCCGTTTCGGTTTCTTTGTAACGAGAAAGTGTGCAGCCAGAGAGAGAGAGAGAGAGAGAAAGAGAGAGAAAAAGAGAAGAGAGGAGAGAGAGAGAGAGAGATAAAGAGAGGGAGGAAGAAAGAGCGAAACGAGAGTCTCGTCTGAGCTTTTCAAATTAAAGCGCAGTTTAGCCGTATGCTTGAAATTATTTTTCATGGACGCGTTTAACCGAGAAAACTGGACTTGGTAGCTTGTGCTCTTATCATCGAACAAAGTCTGACGATGTAGTTCCAGGTTCGATGTAAAACATGCTACTATAAAGCTACTTGGAATTTGATGAAACGAATAGCATCACAAATCGTATATAAAATGAATAAATCTATTATTTAAAATTTCAATAATGGAGGGAATAGAATGAATAATGAAAAATGAGGAAAAATATTTACGTATGAAACGATCATTACATTCGATATTATTATTTCAAAAGTTCCAAATTTCTATTTGCAATTGCTAACAAATATTTCAAGAAAAATAATGACAATTCCGACGAACGTTATAGAATTCCTTTGTGATTTGACGAGAAACGACTATAAAATTATATTTCGGACAATTACTCTGTCTCGATATTCCTCCCGTTCCGTTATTATTACCATCGTGATTGTTATTTATTATAGACAGTCATTATTATCGATTATTCGAGCACCATGTTTGTCGCTAGAACGAGTTATTCACTTACACATTGCAATGTAACGAATTTCTACTAACATTTCCAAACGACCATTTTAATTATCACCGAAAACAATGAGTAATATCTATAAAAAAAAAAAGACAAAAAAGTTTCTTAAAAAACAACAAAAGAAAAAAAGAAAAAGAGAGAGAGAGAGAAATAATGTATATAAAAAAAAGTCATGAACACCAAACTAACCATTTGAAACCTATGAAACTATATAAAATCGTGAGTTAACTTTCAAAAAAGACAATGCAGCTGCCGTTATTTATTCGTCGTTTAATAAGCAATCTAAATTCCGTCCATCCTTACGGTTTTCGAGCCGCGATGGAACGCACCCTTCTTCTCGCACATCTTCTTCTCTCTTTCTCTTTCTCTTTCTTATTATCCCAGTCATCCGCAAAATAAAAGGAACAGTTCGCTTACGAAGTCAAATTTTTTAATATCGAAACTCCAAAGAATTTTGTTTTATTTTATTTTATTTCATTTTATTCAAAGACAATGTATATTCCGATCTATACCATAATAATGTAATAATAATTCGTATTAATAGAAATTTTATATAATCTAACTACTAACTGATTATTATTTCTATATATATATATATATATATATATATATATAATTTTTATACATGATCTAACTAATTTACTATTAACTGTCAAACTAAATCCAGAATAATCATATCAATTTTGTATTATACATACGTAAGGTTCGTTGAACTTTACCTAAGTAATATATTTCCGTCCGTAGTTTGTAATATAGTCTGTCGGATTCGCAGATGAAGAAGGATCATGTAGCAAATCAATTTAACGCGAGAGAATTCGTAAAGCCGTCATGAATAATTTTATCGAATATAAACCGTTATACCTTTCTCGTTTCTCCAATATTATTCATATTTATGCTCGTTTCCGATCATAAAAGTATAGTTAGATTACAACGATCATCACGATGAAAATCTTTTTCATTTGACAACAATCACAAATGATACAATTTTTCGTTTGATATCAGCCTGAAGAAAATGAATGTTAAGTTCAAGATTCATTATTAATTCTTGATTATGAGATATATAGTTCGTTAATGATATAAGGATAATTTTATGAATGTCTTAGGAAATTAGGATTTCTACATATTACGTTGCCACGATACCTGAGTATAAAGTGTATTGAATCATAATTGATCATGTTTATTGTCTTTATATAGTTTGTCTAAAGTATCCGTACAAAATTATTTTATTATTATTTTAACTATAACTACATTATTTATATTTATATTCGCAACAAATTAAAAACTAATAAATAAATACTAAAAGTCATATATTCGTTTCTCTCATCTTAAAATTATAAGAATTTAACAGTTTCTATCAAGGAAAGAATTTCGAAATATATTTTCACTATAGCTATTAATAATATTAAATCAAATAGATCAAACGTCCAAAAATTTAACAACATTCAAAACTAACTCGAACAAATATTAAGATTACGAATAAATATTTAAGAATCTTTTATAAATGTCATCAAAGTATTATTTTAAATAGAAAAACTTGTTTACATAGAGTCTGCAAAATTAAATATAGTTAACGTATTAAAAGAGTTTCTCTTAAAGATATTTCAAGAATGATTTACGATAAAACCAAACTCTCAGTCGAACATAGAAATAATCTCTTTCTCACACATATATACATACATACAAACACAATACGTATTTAATAAATTAATATTTTAAAAGAAAACGAAGAATCTCATCGTAGACCTTTCCTATACTGTATCAAAAAAGGAAAGAAAAGAAAAAAAAAATGAAAATCCTTAGGGATGATAAAAAAAAATTCACTTTTCCGAAAGTTCTTAATAAAATAACAACGGATACAAGAAAAAAGGAGTCCATCGAGAGATAGAATAATAAGTTATGGTTCCTGGTTATAAACATTGTTAGTATGCACCTCTAGCTAACATTATTACCATTCGTTCTAATACAGACTTTCGTTTCTGACATCTCTCAGGGGTATCGTTCACGATTATTACTCCAAAAGGGTTACCACCACCCAGTGAACAACACCTAAGGGTACACTGAACACCACCTTTACCAAACGAGACACCCTTTAACACCCTTAACTTGTAGCGATCTCCTCGAGCAGAGCGTTCTTTATGTGAAGGACAGAAGTCCGAGTTGCGTGCTGGTCTTTTACGACTGTTACTTGAGAGTCTCTACTCTTATCATGATATTCTATGTGTGTATATATGTGTGTGTGTGTATTTATGTATGTTATGTATATATATATAACGAACAAAACTGTAATAACGTAGTCTCACACAGAAAAGTATCTACGCGTTTACTGTGCTTGCCTTCTCTCAGGTATCGTTAAGCCAAAGGGAGAGGGTAGGTCGGTCTTATATCCCATAGACAACAACGTTATCCTAAACAAATGATTAGTCCAACACGACTTACATATCACGTGTCCAACCTTACGGATTTCTCGGAATCCGTATCCTCGATTATGTTCGTCATTCGAACTCTACAAAGTTTTCATTAACTTCGAATAAAATCTAACGAAATAATAAAATATAATACACAAGTAATACAAGTATTTAACTCGCATTTGTTATAATTAGAAAAGGTAGTTATAGTGATTAAAATTCGAAAGTACATAGATATTATATTTCGAAGATATTCTAAGTAAAATTTAGATCTTAAACGAGAGTTGTAATTTAAATGAGAGAGATTGAAGACTCTCATGTTTTTCTCTCAATCGATTGTTTTTGTTGCAAACAAAGCGTGCTACGAGTTATCCTTGAAACGTTAGTTGTAATATTTTCAAAACAGAGATTAATACGAAAGATAACTATCGGAATTAGAGATTGATTCGTAGATATTATATTTCCTTCACTATATCTAATAACGTAATTATAAATAACGTAATCGTTTACTATACCTAATAACTTAATTAAACGAAATTGATTAAAAATTATCACGCTTTTCTCTTCGTCCATTGTTTTCGTTGTATACAAAGCGTACCTAGTTTTATCCTTGAAGCCTTAGTTGTAGTATTTTAAAAGAAATTAATTAAAAAAAAAAAAAAAAAATAGCTGTCGTGATTAGAATACGAAAATAATTATTATATCTCGTTTTTAATTCTTTGCAGATGTACGAAATAAAATCTAGATCTTTATGAAAGCTGTAATTAAACGAGATTGATTAAGAACTTTTACGCATTTCTCTTAGTCGATTGTTTTCGTTATATACAAAGCATACTACGCGTTATCCTTGAAACCTTATTTGTAGTATTTTACAAGAGATTAATAAAAAAAAGTAGCTGCCGCGATTAAAATTCGAAAGTAGATATTATATTTCGTTTACTGTACCTTTCGTTTCTAATCCTTCGGAGATGTACGAAGTAAAATTTAGATTTTTACGGGAGCACTGTTGAAATAAGACTGACTAAGAGCTCTTCTCTTACTCGATTGTTTTCGTTGTATACAAAGCGTCCTACGCGATATCCTTGAAGCATTAGTCGTAATATTTTGAAAACAGAGATTAATACGAGAGATAACTATCGGAATAAGAGATTGATTCGTAGATATTATATTTCGTTTCTAATCCTTCAAAGATGTATTTTAATATTACGTAATGTATTACTAAATAAAATTTAGATCTTTACGAGAGCAGTAATTAAACGAGACTAATTAAGAATTCTCACGCTCTCCTCTTCGTTCATTGTTTTCGTTGAATGTAAAACGTACTATGCGTTATCCTTGAAGCCTTATTTGTAGTATTTTAAAAGGAATTGATAAAAAAAAAAAAAAAAAAAGATAGCTATCGTGATTAGAAGTCGGAAATAATTATTATATTTCGTTTTTAATTCTTTGCAGATGTACGAAATAAAATTTAGATCTTTACGAAAGCTGTAATTAAACGAGACTAATTAAGAACTCTCACGCTCTCCTCTTCGTACATTGTTTTCGTTGTACATAATAGCGTACTTGAAGTCTTATCATTGAAGTCTTAGTTGTAGTATTTTAAAAGAGATTAATTAAAAAACAAAATAGCTCGTGATTAGAATACGAAAATAATTATTATATTTCGTTTTGAATTCTTTGAAGATGTACGAAATAAAATTTAGATCTTTACGAAAGCTGTAATTAAACGAGATTGATTAAGAACTCTCACGCTTTTTCCTTCGTCGATTGATTTCGTTGTATACAAAGCGTCCTACTACGCATTATCCTTGAAGCGTTAGTTGTAAAATTTTTAAAATAGAGATTAATACGACAGATAACTATCGGAATTAGAAATTGATTCATAGATATTATATTTCGTTTCTAATCCTTTGGAAATGTACGAAATAAAATTGAGATCTTTACGGAAGCTGTAATTAAACGAATTTTACGTTGATTAAGAACTCTTACGCTTTCCTTTTCGTCGATTAATTTCGTTGTATAGAAAGCACATTACAAATTATCCTTGAAGAGTTAGTTAATATTTTAAAAACAGAGATTAATACGAGAGATAATTATCGTGATTAAAATTCGAAAGTAGATATTATATTTGATTTACTATACCTTTCGTTTCTAATACTTTGGAGATGTAATAAAATTTAGATCTTGACGGGAGCTCCGTTGAAATAAGACTGACTGAGAGCTCTCCTCTTAGTCGATTGTTGTTGTTGTATACAAAGCGTACTACTCATCCTTGAAACGTTAGTTATAATATTTAAAAGCAAAGAGAAGAAAGAGAGAGGAAGAGAGAGAGAGAGAGAGAGAGAGAGAGAGAGAGAGAGAGAGAGAGAAAGCTACAATGCGTAGACATAACGTAAACACATCGCGTCCGGTCACACAAATACGTGTGTGTCGTGTATATGTATATGTATGTATACGTTTTAAAGAAAAAATAAGGTGATTTCGTTCTAAGGTCATAGTATTATTTTACAAAATATCTATTATAGTATAAATACATTTTCAATATACAAATGAGTCATTAAAACTTAACATATTGTTAATTCATAAATTACGAAGAAATATTACGTGATAGTTGAACGATGAGACATTGAAGAAAAAAAGAAAGAAAAGGAAAATAGGAAGAACAAAAAATAAAAAACAACAATCCGGAAATAATGATTATATCTATTAGTGATACGATCTATTAATAAATGTAATTAATTAATAAGAAAATATTTAACTTTACGGAACGAGCGAGCATCAGTAAAATCCGACGAGTATGAAGTCTACAAAATTATTATAGAATCTAAATCAACGATGAAACCCACGTCGATGTTTGATAATCCCTGTAGTAAACACCATACCGTTGATATCTAAGCAAACGAATTACATCGCGAGGAAATGCTACGTTAACGAACGTTAAAGTACGAGCATTAGTAAACACGTAGAACCTATTAATGTAATTTCTAAAAAAGCGAACGTTGGATTTGCCTGCGTTACTTCGAAGCGTTCGGAGTCGAGTAATTAAATCTCTTTTTTAGAGAGACCTACTATTTTGTCTCTTCTCTCTCTCTCTCTCTCTCTCTCTCTCTCTCTCTCTCTCTCTCTCTCTTTCTCTCCTCATTTACTTTTTCTTTCTAACCGAACAACATTCCGGATTCACCGTCTCCCTTTTCTATCAACTCACGAGAGGGAGAGTTTGTCGCATCGTCGAGAAAAAACGAGAAATGAAAAAGCAACTAACAAACCGAGAAACATTTTCCAATCGAAAATAACACCAGCGAGAAATAAAATAAGTCGCGAGGATAAGAAGAAAAATGTTAATGTACGAGAAAAAAAAAAAAAAGAAAAAAAGAAGAAAGAAAATGAAAGAGAAAAAAGGATTGCATTTCCTTTTTCTTTCTTTCTCTCTTCTATTTTTCTTTTCTTCCTTTCTCTTTTTATTTTTAAATTCTAAACATCGTAAAGAAGGAACTAAAATTCTCGAATAGAAATATATCCTCGATGAACAAAGAATTACGTTTCATACTTGTTCCATTAATAAATACGATAATCACACAATTATAATCTATAGTTATACAATCTCGTCATAGTTATATGTGCTATGACTATTAAGTGCTACATTATTGTAAGTAAAGAATATCTATTGAAATAAAGCGAATCAAGATTCATGAATCTAACCAATAGAAATCATTATCTCGAAACGTATCTCTGAAAGCAATTTTCTCCTATATAAATTAGCCTAAACGTACGTTCTAATTCCGCACGCTCATTTGCGGAAACACGATTGATGCGCACGTACAAATCGTACTAAATAACATATGCATACATACATACATACATACATACATACATACATATATATATATCGAATATATATATATATCGTATATATCAGGATTTCGTTCTTAGCATAGTACAAAGGTTGAAATCACATCAAAGGACCCTTGACAACGCGTAATTTTGGATCCTCGTTACATTGAAACACATGTGTGAACTACTGCAACGTTACAAGCTCATATTCTATCTCTCTATATCTATCTCTACGTCTATGTGTCTATGTGTACTGGTATCATCGAGTGTACGATTACGATTCTCTCTTTCTCTCTATCTATATATCTCTCTGTCTATATTATTCTCTCTCGTTCTCTCTCTCACTCCTTCTCTCTCTTATGTTCTATCATCCGTTTTCCCAACCCCTTTTTCGAGCTACCGCATAAAGTAGCAGTCTGGTGGCAAGCTCATCTGCGTATTATGAGATTCCAAGTTGTACATTTTTAATGGGTAAGAGCTTAATTGAACTTCGGTCTCTGTACTGTCCGCTCGGCGAAAGAGCGAATTAGAGAAGGAGAGAACACGACGAGCTTGGAGGAGAGGAAACTAACCCTTCCTATCTCTTGTCTCGCTCTTTCTCTTTCTTTCTCTCTCTCTCTCTCTCTATCTATCTTTATCTATCTTTTTCTCTCTCTCTCTTTCTCTCTCTCTTTCTCTTCTTCTCTTTCGTATTCATGAACGGATGAAAAGAGCACAGAGTCCTGTTATAAAATGCATTAGAAAAGAAACTGTGTGTGAACGTGCAAGTATCATTTTATACACCATTTATCATCACCCTTTAGTAGTGGTTGTTGTAGTCCTAGTAATAATAATAGTGGTAGTGGTAATAACAAGGTATGGTAGTATATTGAAATATCAAAACGCTTCAAACTTCGAGAAACCTCGGATTGGAGTACGTTCTTTTTATTATCGTCTCACGAGAATTTTACAATAATCCAATCTTTTCTTTTTCTCTCCTTCTTCTTTCCTTTGTTCTTTTTCCAATCACGGACACATCGTTTCTCTTGATGGATTTAAATTATGGATAGAGTGTGATAATATACTTACGTTGGTTATACAATATCAATAGATATGTCGATAATTTCGATCTTGTAACTTTGAATTTTGAATGATAATCTTTACCGCGTTGCACGATAAACGTGCTCGAAAATATTAGAAAGGAAATTTGATGATTTTGTCTTATAAAAGAAGTTATATACCTTCTGATATTATCCTATAATTCGTGGATGAAATAAAATCTATCTTAGTAAGACGTTTTGTTAAGTCTAGCTATTTCGAATATCGACTGTAGAAACGTGCTATGTTTACTTGATACTGATTGACTCGAAGGAAACAATCGAAACTAATTATCGCCGAATCATGGGCCACATTTAGAATCTGTGTGTTCGCTCATTCGTAAATAAACCATCGTCCCTTCGGTTAGAGTGAAGCGATTGTTAATTAACGTTGATTAGTGGAACCCATCATGACGGTTTATCTTTGCTCTTCTCCTCTATCTATCTATCTCTTTCTACTAATCGCATATACGAAAACGTTTCAAAACTTCTATAATCGATAAACCAAAAAGAGAAATATAATATGAACTAAATCCAGAAAGAAAAAGAGAGAGAGAGAGAGATGAAAACGTTCTATTAATATATTATAATTTATTAATATATATAATTTACGTTCTATTAATTACATCAATTTTATTCTTTCTAATAACGAAACGTTCTTATTAAAAATAATAATAATCGAAACATTAACAAATTTAACATGTCGGATCAATACAACGAATAAATTCGTTCCTACTTATTTTCTTTTCGTTAAAAATATTTTAAAGTATATACGTGAGCGAAACAATTCGAATACATCATCTTATTTTATTCATCTTTATTAAAGTTAAAGTAGCTTGGAAAATAATACACAATATAGGAAGGCTGAGTGCTCCGATAACTAGACGTTTGATCGACGTGCTTATTCTCGAGAGAGTATACGACTTGGCGATAAACGAACGAGAAGTAGGAAGGGGTGGGAGAAACGGAAGAGGGAGAATTGGGGGTGGAGTGGGATGGAGAGGGGAAAGAGCTGATGGAATTGAACAGCAGAGGATTAGAAACTGTCTTTTAGTTCTTTTTTTCTTTCGTCAATTACTACGAAACCTTCGACCCCATTCCCCTCCTCGATTCTATATTTCCCAATACAGTTAGATTTTAATTCGGATCTAATAGTCAATTCGCCAACTTCACGATTACTTTTGTAGGTTGAATTCATCGACAGTTACGTTACATCTCATGTATCGTGTAACTCTATTTTACGTAATATCGTTTTAAAATATATTTTATATTTTTGCACGCGATGAAAATCCTCATATTACATCGTTTCGAATAATTTTTCCTCAACGAAATATTTTTTCATACGTTTAAATACGTTTGGATGGGTGATCTTGATTGACTCTAAAAAAAAGAAAAAAAAAGAAATATGCGGTTAATAGGAGTTACAGTCAGCGAATTTTTCGAGTCTGCTAACCAGGCAAATGCTTCGTCATCCCGTGGTAATTATGTACTTAACTTTTCGGTCCTTCGAACCTAAAGGTTATCTCCCGGAGTATCATCAACACCAACATCCTTTGCACCCTCGAACGCAGCACGTCCTTGGGGACACGAAGGGAGGAAATATGGCGTTAAGCAAATGAAAGATTAAATAATCAAAAAATAGTCTTGAAAATGTCTTGAAACCTTTCGTGCTCGTGACATTCGTATTTTTTTACTTCCACGTTTTTAGTTTAACGTTTTATGAATGAAATATAATAAAAAACGTGTTTTTTATACGACGCATTGCTATTGCGCGCATTGTTGTTCGAAAGAAAAGAGATAGAGAGAGAGAGAGAAAAGAAAAAAAGGAAAAAGATAACGAAGAAATTAATCGTTTCTCGTCTACGATAAAAGTGATTTTAACATTGAAATTTTTATTGAGACGAAAATCTGAATAAATAAAACATTCGGGATAGATATGTGCTGGGAATAGAGAAAATTATGATGAGAAGAGAAGAAAAAAGATTTTAACGTGAAACGAGAAATAGTATTCGAATTGGAAGAGCTTGAAATTATCTCACGGTAGAATGACGAACAGTTCTCGACGACAGCTACATAGATACATATGCATATGTATGTACTTGCGCGTATTGCAAAAAATAAATACTTTGCGTGTTAACCTCGTCGTAAGTCCAGATTTTCCTAAAATAATAATGAGTTGGATTATCTCAAAATTATTGTCAAATTTTTGGAATTCTTATCTTGTCTACAAATCGTTTCGAATTTCGTGACTAGCATTTAATCTGTCCTAGCTTTCTGCGAAATACTAAAAGAGAAAGAAAGAGAGAAAGAGAGAGAATAATCGCTATTCTTACATTGGAAAATATTTAGAAAATATTGATAAATTGTTCGATCCATCGATTATATCGATATTATGTAATATTATACGTATTGTTCTCTCTCTGTTTCTCTCTTTCATTATCTTAATTAAATATACAATCGTATTCCTATTTTAATTTTGCGGTATATATGTTAAGAAACAAATCATATAATATTCGTTGTATATTTAACGATATATAAGTATTCATTAACTATGGAATAATTTCTTAGAGATATGAAGAATAAGTATAAATTACGATAAATATAAAGTGTAATTTTAAGGATTTAATTTTTACTCTAATAAGAATCCTTTCGTTCTTTCCAAGGAGGATCTACTCAAAGAAGAATACTCGAACAAAGAATATTATAATATATATTTAACGATATATAAATATTCATTATTTATAAAATAATTTCTGGAAAATATAAAGAGTAAATATAAATTACGATAAATATAAAATGCAATTTTAACGATTTAGTTTTTACTTAAAAAGAATTATTTCCTTTTCTCAAAGGGGAATCTACTCGAAGAAGAATACTCGAACAAAGACTATATATATTAAACTCTCTTTATAGCCAGGTATATATTATTGTTAACGAACATGATCGTATCGATTAATTTCTCCCTTTAGGAATATTCTGTTTAATATCAAGCATATATGTATCGAGAACCATACTGGTATCGTAATTGCATTAAAAATTAAACGATGACTGACTCGTTGTAATACTCGATTAATTTTTGCTTTTAACATAAAGAAAACAAATGGAAAAACTAGGTGAATAAACGTTTCACAGAGTTGCACGTGTTCTATAGCTAATTCGAAGTAAACGGTTAGTAACATTTCGATATCGAGTTGTACATACATATGTATATACTATTCATGTACATATATGTGAGAGGATTGCAAGAGCAATTAAAACGATGAATAAAAACGGTAAAAAGAAAAAGAATGCCGTGTTACCGAACCGTTTCGTTACGTTCGTTAATCTCGAGTGAAAAGTTTCGAAATGTTTTTTCTCGCGTTAGCACACGCTTAACGCTTGTTTTTTTATTTGTCTTTTTGTGTTCCTTTTTTTCGTCCCTACCTTTTTGTTCCTTTTTTCTTTTTCTTTTCTTTTCCATTCTTTTTTTAATTAATTAAAACTCGTCGACAGGTTGAAAAACGAAGGGTAAGTTCAATTTGACACACGGTTATACACTATACACCGTGTTTTCGTTTTACGAACGATTTAACCTAAACGAATTGTCGAATGATTTGTAAAATGAAACGAAACAGGCGGATATTACTACTACTTATTTACGTTTCTACATGACGGAAATGAAATATCAGAAAATCAAAAAGGATGCTAAATAAAATGTGAGATGGTAAGAGAACGGAGAAAAGCAGCTTTCATAGTAAGAATAATCAAACGTCTTTTCTTCTCTATGTAACTCTCTCTTTCTCTTTCTTTCTCTTCTTCTTCTCTTTCGAGCCACAATCTTTAGAGGGTATCTTTCGTGCATTAGCAAGTCAGATAACCGTAGGCCTTCTTGCCTAGAAGGAGAAAGTGGAAGAAAATGAGAAAGACAAAACGAAGAAAAAGAAATCTCTCTTTCTCTTTTATTCTTTCCTTCTATCTATCTATCTATCTATCTATCTATCTATCTTTCTTTCTATCTTTATATCTTTCTTTTTCAAAACACAACTCTCTCTCTCTCTCTCTCTCTCTCTCTCTTTCTCTCTCTTAGCTCGCGTATACAGACGCGTATACATATAGAAAAAGAGAGAGGTATGGAAAAAGAAAAAAGAATGCATGAGAAGGAAAATAAAGAAGAGAGCAGAAATAGAGAGAGATAGAGAGAGATAGAAAGAGATATAGAGAGTGAGAGAGAGAGAGAGAGAGAGAGAGAGATAAGTATAAAAAGGAAAGGTAAAGGCGAGAAAAAGATTTACGTTTCTTATATATCGCTCGAGGTGGCAACATCCACCCTCGATACAGTAAAACCTCGAGAATTTAAAAGCGGATGGCTCGCTCCGGGCGGGATTTCTTCAAACCTTCGGTTATTTACCCGTCGGCTTAACGTTTTCCATCCATCGATGCCATTAAAGAAAAAGAGAGGAAGAGGGAGAGAGAAAGAGAGAGAGAGAGAGAGAAAACAGAAAGGGAGAAAGGAAGTCGAATAGAGAATTCACGTAAATGCTTTCGCAATTTGCGAATGCGTATTTCCCTTGTTTTCATCCTTATGTTCTCTCTCTCTCTCTCTCTCTCTCTTTTTATTTATCTATCTATCTATCTCTATCTTGGTACCTTCATTGAAAAATATCGAAAACTTTGAAAGTTCTTGCTGATCTCTTTCACGTAGATTCAATTAATTCCTCTACACTATTTTCTCCCAAACAAACTTCGCCCCGAACTTATTTCATCGAGAGTTATGTTGTATATTTATATTTTGCGATAACAAAATTCGATTTGGTTGAAAATATTTCGAAGGGATAGGTAATGTTTCGTAGAGATATTCGCACGGTATGTCGCTTGATAAAAGTAGATAATGCTCGAGACAAAAATGAAAGTAAGAGTGAGAATGAGAGAGAGAGAGAAAGAGAGAGAGAGAGAGAGAGAGAGAAAGAGAGAGAGAGAGAGTGAGAAAAAGAGAAACAGGACGAAGAAGAGAAAGAGAAAGAGAAAAATAGAGAGAGAGAAACGGCGAAAGTGAAAGAACGGAGGAAAAGAGGAAGAGCAGAAAATAAAAGGATAGCGACAATGAACGCGGTGAGAGCAGCGTATTGTTTTCCACCAGATTGTTTCTGAAGCGACAACGAAAATTTCTCTCGAACGAATGAACGAAAGCGTTGGGGATTTACTCCGGCGTACGGCGTTTTCTGCTTCAACAAAAATCGTCCTCTCTTTCGTCTCTATCTTTCATCTCTCTTTCTCTCTTCGTCTTTCTCTCTTTATCTCTCTCTCTCTCTCTCTCATTTTCTTTCTTTACGTATAGTGGAAAGCAAGTTTGGAGATATGAATAAAAAGGAAAATCTTTTAGCAAGTACGTCATTTACAAAATGAGCTACCGATTTATACCGATATTTAGCAAAAAAGAGAAAAAGAACAATTACTTAAAAATTACAAAGTCTATTACGGTCAGATAGATTGATTTATAAAAATAAGAAACATTGTCGTTCTCTAATGAAATTTGGCTCTTTATATGTTTAGAAAAGGGATTAATATCATATTGAATCTTGATTGGTTATTAATTCTTTTTCTATTATTCTATTATCAGCTATTCGTGAACGAGGTATATTATCCATTATCGTATAAAGATCCATCAATGAAAGGTAAATTAATATGTAAATTATAATGATATCGGTATTTCAACTGATATTCATAATCGAATTTCTCGATAACATAGACCCGACAAAGAAAAATTTGAATCAATCATTCTTTTTCTATTCGCGTTAGGATTACTAATCCAGTTAAATATTACTCACATAATAAGATTGAAAATCTACAAATCATCATAAGAAAAATATTATATATAAACTATATATACATAAATAAATTAACGCAATGCAATAATGCAAATCGATTAAAATAAAAATCTATCCAATAAAAGGAAGCTAACGAAAAGAAAGGAAAAGAGAATAACAAAAAAGAAAAATATAAAGAAGAAGAAGAAGAAGAAGAAGAAAAAGAAAATGATGCGGAAGTAAGTAATAAGTAAGTATGTATGTAAGTCTCGAGCGAATGAAGGAACCAAAAGAAAGAGATGAACGAGGAAATATAAAAGAGGCCCCGACGCCATTGTTTTCCAACGGGAGTTATGAGTACGCGACAGAAACGGACAAGTGCGCGTCAAAGTAGCGTTTTTACTCGCGTCCAACGACATTGTTTCGCTACCCTTCTTCTTCATCGGCGTTCTCGCTTGTTACAAGGAAGTTTCTTGCTCTCATTGGTTAGCACCATACCACCAGAACGACTGAGCATCGCCATCGTTGTTTTTCCGAGAGGCAACACGCGCCAGAAAGAATCTCGACGGTCGTGACCCTCGTCGACGTTTCTGTCTCTCTTTCTCACGTACAAAGGTATACACGTATTGGTCTTGTTGTACAACCTCGTAAAAACTGTCCGAGTTGAGTTCGCGTGCGAGTAACGACGATTTTCCTCACCCTCTACCATTCTTTCACCCCCTCATCTCGTTGCCTCCCTCTCCCTCTCTCTCTCTCTCTCTCTCTCTCTCTCTCTCTCTCTTTCTTCGTGTCTAAGCTTCGACAAGAATTCTCGTAAAAATAATAATGAAAGAATAAAAAAAAAGAAGAGAGAGAGAGAGAGAGAGAGAGAGAGAAAAAAGTGGTAAAAAGGGAAAATAATAGAAAACGAAAAGCGACGATATAGATCTATCGTTTGTTAAAAGTTTAAAGATTCTTCTTTAAAGGGAATTACCTTCTTGTCTAATTTTTTATTTATCTTTTTGTGTTCCCCCCAAACGTTTTTATCGACTCTTATCTTCTTTCTAGTTCGAATACCCAAGAGTAATATATCATATATGTATATATAAATATAGATATATATATTTTTTCGTTTTCTATAAAGAATGAAATTAATAGAACTTTGATAAATGAAGTTATGTAACTTTCTTTCGAGAAATATAATCTTTTTAAGGCTTGTTAAATAGGGTAATAAATGATTTCAGACCTGATCGAACGAATTATTGAATATAAAGAAATAAATGTACATTATCAGAATGAATTTATCGAATTTGATTAATCACTTCGATAAAGTAGTTAAATTTTATATCTTCTTTATTTCTCGAGACAATTAGGTCATTTACTTAGTTCGTTACTTATTGTTAGTTTTTATTAATAATTTGAAAAAAATGTTTCTTATAGGAAATATCATTATCTCAAAATTTTTTATGTCATTGTCAAAGAAATCGTTGAAACAAGATCAAGGAGAAAACTACATGCTATGTCACCATATTTACCCTTCTAATCTCTTTTCCTGAAACAGCCTAATTAATATTATCTGAGAATCTGGTCTACTTACTTAAAGTGACTTGCAATTCGTTATATACATTCTATGCATATACTTTAATATATATATATATATATATATATATATATATATATATATATATATATATACACATATATGTATATAACTAATGACGGTAAAGTAATCGGGCGAATTAAACGAGAGCGTTAATGGCTCGCGTAGTAACGGGCTCATTTATTACTGGTAAAGGACCGCAAAGTCCGTGTTGCACATACGTAAATCGTACGATACGACCTATCGATCTTCGCTCGTGAAATCGAGTTTATTAGTATTCAAAAGGGTGCATAAAGAAAGAATAAAAATAAAGAGAAAAACTAAAGCAAAAAAGTAAAAAAAAGAAATAAAATGAAAACCTTCCTTTTTAAATAACAAAAGTTGGATGTTTTAGCGCATATTTTGTTTAACAAATAAAGAGGGACGTAATAATGAGGAACGAAGGCGGATTGTAATTTATAGAAGGAAAGGGTTTCGAAGCCAAAGCTGTCGAAGGACGTTTAAAGCTACCTTAAAGCTCGGTTCTCACGAGACCGAGTTACCCCTCGAGCGACGTCGCGCGCGTTACGATAATAAGTCGTAGCTACTCGACATGCTAAGATCGTGAGAAGCTTTCCTCCCACGACACTCGACATGTTGCATGAACTCTCGAAAATCATCCCCGAAATATATCGAGGAAGCACCATCATCGATTGCCATCTAACAGAGAGAAGCTTGTCTAAACCCTCGCAATAACGAACAACCGTGCTCGTCGATAATTACATTAATAACGAACGAGTGTCGACGTCTTGTCCGTTATTCGATTATATATCGATCGTTTCAAATAATTATACACGCAGTCCATTCTTGTTTTAATCGATTAGAAATTATTCTCGATAAAATGAGAAAAAAAAAAATAGAGAGAGAAAACAATGTTCGTTGCTCCTTTTCTTTCTTCAATCATTCGAGATTGTAAATAAGTTTAAAAGATCAGCGACGTAAGAAAATATATGAATCGTGGGATGATTTATGAATAACGTTTTATGTAAAATAATATGTTAATAAAATATATTTGTAACGGTGAAATAAGAATGCCAACGGAATGATGACTGAACGAATTGAAAATTATGATTTAAATGAAGAAATTATGAATACGTAAAATTTTCGAGAAACGTGGATAAAATTTAGGGAAAAAAAAAAAAGGGAGAAAAGAAGTTCGTATAAAATGAAGAATATCAATGATTCTGTAATCTTTCAAATCGGACGTTGAAAGTTTGTTTTGAAACAAAAGTGTGAACTATATCATAGTAACAAACTTTCTTCTCGATCAAGAAAGAATAAAAAGAAAGAGAGTCTTGGTATTGTTTAAGCTTCGTTTCCTCGTCGCAAGACGGTGATTCTCTCAACTTTTTCGACCAATTTTCTCTTCCTCCTTCGTCTGTCATCCATAGACAGGGAGAGAATGTTCCCGATAGTAAGTAGGAAAAGGGCAAAGTTCGCACGGTGTATATGTGGACGACGTCGATGCCAATGTGTCTGGATCTGGAAAACCAACTTTAACGAGATCCGTTTACGATTCGTTTCGAGTTTCGAAAGAGTTTTTCCTTCTTCGAAGGTGCCCCTTTTACTTTCACCTTTAACTTCGCCCAGATGGACGGTAAACGTAGAAAAACTCTTTTGTTCCGTCTTATCTTTCATTTTCTTTTCTTTTCTTCCTTTTCTAATTTTATCTTTTCATCGAGATTTTTTTGCCTCCTTTCTTTTCTCCTTCTTCCTTTTTTGCATACATTCGAAGTTCCTTTAAATTCTACCAGAAAAAAAAACATACTCTTTATCTCGACAATTGAAATTATATATACGATTGTGATTAAAAATGAATATATATATATATATATACACACACATACACACATAATAAAAAAGGTATTGTGTGCAAAAGAAAGAAAAAGAGAGAGAGACAGATAGACAGACAGACGGACAGACAGATAGATAAAGAGAAAGAGAGAGAGAGAGAGAGAGAGAGAGTGAGAGAGAGAATGAGAGAAAGAAAAAGACAAAAAAGAAATAAAAAAAGGAGTTGAAACTCTGGCGTCGAGCTTTAGCGACAAGCACGAATACGATGCCGAGACAATGTTGGCATTTCAGATATTTTATTAAAGTTCCGTACGAGGCATGGTTGTGATGAGGGGGGAGGGGAACTGAAGGAGGGAAAGAGGAAGGAGTAGAAAGAGAAGGAGAAGGTGGAAGATCGGAAAATGGTTGGTGGTTGGAGGTAGTTCAATTCACAGTCCTGGTTGTACGGAGCCGCTATCGATTATTGACTTCGTAGGCGGTGATAGAGTGAGAAAGAGAGACAATACAACCACCCTTCACTTACTTTCTCTCTCTCTCTCTCTCTCTCTCTCTCTCTCTCTCTCTCTCTCTCTTTCTCTTTCTCTCTTTCTGTCTACCTTCGTACCTTCACGCACCATTCGTTCCTCCTCTTACCCTTCTCTACGTCCACCTGGGAAATCCTAGATCCTGACGGATGAGCCCCTGATATTTAATTACAGGATAAGAGAGACAGAGAAACAGAGAAAGACAGGGAGACAGAAAGAGAGAGAAGGAGAAAGAGAGAGAGAGAGAGAGAGAGAGAGAGAGAGAGAGAGAGAGAGAGAGAGAGAGAAGGAAAACCCTATCAAGGTTTCTCCTAGTCCTTGCAAGGATTGTTTCTGCGTTCGGGATTCTCCAGGATAAGCTTGATGAATGAGCATGTTATATCCTGGATCGGATCATTGCTTTTATATCCTATCGATCGTCCTCAAGGACATTTCGACGAAATTCGAAGGAATGAGCAAATCCTATCCGTTAAACGATAACGATTAAGGAATCGCGTGATCCAGAAAGAGAAAAAAAAAGAGAGTGAGAAAGAGAGAAAGAGAGAGAAAAGAGCGCTAATGAATCGACTTAATGCTTCGGACGATCACCGGAAGGATTTTCTTTCCTTCTTTTCGACGTTTCTCCGTTTCCCGTAAGCACCGCAAAGATATCAGGATCAAAAGTAATTTCTGATAAAACAGTCGCCTCGCTTCCTGCTACCGTTCGACCGGAACAAAAAGGGTAGAGGACTTAAAGGAGCCCATTAAGGTTGGATGAACGAGAACAGGAAGTCCCTTGAGAATCACCGCTGAAAGAGTACTTCGCTATCGAACACAGAAAAGAGACAAGAGAAAAGAAAAGGAAAGAGAGAAAGAGAGAGAGAGAGAGAGAGAGAGAGAGAGAAAGAGGAAATAAACCGATGATTCCATGTCACTTTATTTTCCTGTTCATTGGGGAAACAAGACAAGAGGCAAACAATTATTGCCCTCTATATCTTTCTATACTTTATACTTCTCTTATATAAAATTTCTCTCTCTCTCTCTCTCTCTCTCTCTCTCTCTCTCTCTCTTTCTCTCTTTTTCTCTTCTCAGATAGAATAATATCTACGCTTTATTATTTTGTTTTGTTTTATCATCGATTAACTCTCTTCTCCTCGATCGTGTAGTTACTCGTTGTAAATGGCAAAAGTTCGAATTAATCGACTGCCGTTTTAATAACCATTCCTGCCCGTTTCGAATCGCGAGAAGAAAAGAATAAAAAAAGAAGAAAAAGAGGAGGAAAGGAAAAAAGAAAAGAAAAGAAAAGAAAAGAAAAAAAAAAAACAAACAGCGAAAGGAAAGATTGGAATTAATTACGCTGCAAACTTTCGCCCCCTTGTTTCCCACTTTCGAGTTCGCTTTTACGATGTACTTTGTACTTTTTTTTACGAGACAGAACGAGAGAGAAAGAGAAATAGAAATAGACAGAGAGAAGGAAGGAAAGCTTTAAAAAGCAAAACGAAATAAAGGATTGAGATCTCGTCCTGTGCGTAGGGCGGGCCTCGCCCTTTTCGCTTGGATATACTCGTATTATTTAAAACGCGCAATTGCCATTAGTACTTAATTAAAACTGGAAACCGTTTCTCGCTCGGCACTTTCTCTCTTCCCTTTTTTTTTTTCTTTCTTTCATTCTTTCTTTTTTTTTCGTTTCCGTTAAGAGCATGTAAATGTCACGTTGGTACGATTCTCTCTCTCTCTCTCTCTCTCTCTCTCTCTCTCTCTCTCTCGCTATTTTACACGCACACACACACACACACTTCCTACTTCGAGTAAATTTTCTATATTTTTTGTGTCTCTTAGTCCTTTTTTATTCCTCTATTTTTTCTTCTTATCCTCTTCTTTTTCATCTTCATCTTCTTCTTCTTCTTCTTTTTCTCCTTCTCTAAGGATAAAGGAAAGAAGCTGACTTTGGTTCTACCCTAACGACGGCCACTTAAAGTTTAATCTACGTAATTAATAGTGCTCATCTATTACCGAGAGTGTCTCCTCATATTTTCCATTCCCCATTCCTATAGAACCCCTGACTTACATACACATACATTGAAAACGTGCGCGAGGGCACGAGGCCGCGCGAATACATAGCTATAATAATTCCCAAAGCAAAAAACACGCCAGTTAATGTACGGAAATGGCTGCTTCCTAAGTTTACAGCATTTTTTCCGTTCCCTCGACAATCGTTCCTTCTTTCTCCATCCCTCATTTAACTTTCTGTTGTTCGTACGAATACGTGTGCGTTATCTATCTTGTTTAAAGACAATCAGTTAAAAATCATTTGAACGATCTTAAAACTTTAAACTTTTTCAAAAATTTAACACGAAAAATCATAAATAAATAAATATATATATATATATTCCTTTAAAACTACATATTTACATATTACATGTGAAAGTTTATATATGAAAAAAATTGTTAATAAATAAACGAGACGATTGAATCTTTGCGTAACTTAATTCTTTTCGAAACAATTCTAAAAGAGAATCAAAAAGATTATTGTCAAAAGATAAAACTGTTTTATCGTTTAACGAAAAAAAGAGTCCATTATCTTTCTTCTCTTCGTGTTTTATCAGATAAGAGTCTATAACTCTTTTGAAAGCAATGCAAAGATAAACATCGAAATAAGAAAGAAATATACTAAGGATACGAATCTTTCTCTTTTAAATTGGAAAAACCTTCTTTTATTGTTACTTTTTCTTTGAGATTCTTTTATGTTTCACGTACTACACGTACGTTATATTTTCTCTCTGTCTCTTTATCTTTTTCTCTTTTTCTTTCTTTCTCTTACGCATTAGAAAACTCAACGCAACACTCGAACACGTTCCTTCCTCTCTCTCTCTCTCTCTCTCTCTCTCTCTCTTTCTCTTCCTCCCACTTCTCCCTCCACCCAACGCCATCCCTTGACGCCAGGTCTCTCTACTTCGTCGATATATCTCGAATCGGCGGGCACAACCATTAATTTCATTTTATCGCGGCGCGGGATTCGAAGCGGCCGGCGCCGTAATGCGTTTTAAATGTAAAACAGACTAAGGCCTACGGGCTCCTAGTGGAACGAGTTTACGATAAAATTTGAATCAAACTCAGACCGTCTCCGTTCGCGCCTTGATATTTCTCTTCTCGATTTTCAATGATTTCTTTCTATCTCTCTCTCTTTCTCTTTCTCTTACTTTCTTTCTTTTTCTTTCTATTTTTATTATTTTTTTTTTGATTTTGCACAAAATGAGATAACGATCGAGCTTAATATTTTTCTCGATAAATTAACTTGTTCTATATTTACATATATGTATACATTGTGTGTGTATATGTACCATACATACATACATACATATGTATATATATATATATATATATTATCTCGTAGAATAATATACATACTATACTATGAAGTTATATGAAGTATGAAAGAACGAACCTATGGAATAAGGTACGTACCTACTATATCACAAAATATGGGAACTGGAGAATATGAGAGAGCGTATGGAAATTTTCTTAGGAAATAAATTGCACGGGGTGTGCATTCTAACGAGGAAATACGATAACAGCGTTCGTAAAGCTGAATGCACGCATGAGTCAATGATATAACATAAAATTTAAAGATGCGTTCATAGAATCTCGCATAATTCCCATACCGTGTTATTATACGTATTATATAATTTTATGAAAACGTCCAAAAAAGAAAAGAGAAAAAGAAAGGAGAAAGAACGAAAGAAACAGAAAGAGAGAGAGAGAAAAAAGAAAGCAAAAATCTGTCCCAACTTAACGCAAAGTAATACAACACAACGCAAACTTCTTTTTATTATCATGAGTAACCTCAATTATTTTAATTAGAATCAACTGTTTTCTCTAACGAATAAGTATCTTTGAGAAAATTGCAAGTCGCGTAACCATTCTACAAGCTTCCTGAATCCTTTAACGTCGCCTTGTTTTCACGAACGAACACACACAAACATACACTCTCTCTCTCTCTCTCTCTTTTCTCTCGAATGCAATGACATAAATTATTATGCACTTCAGGTTTCAAAGCCTGTTACTAGTTGACTGCAAGCGAGGTTCGAAGGAAGCCGAGTAGTGAGTACGAAGGGTAGAGTACGAAGGGGGGTTGGTAAAGGGGTTTGGTAGGAAAAGATGAGGAGTAGAGAGGAATGGAAAGGAAGGAGACGAGAAAGGAGGAAGGGAGGGAGGGAGGGAAGGGGTTAGGAAGGGAAAGGGAAGTGAAAGAGCGACGAAACGGTATCGTCTCTACCGCTAAGCGGCTCAACCAGCTCCGTCGAAGTTCATCACCCTCTCGCACCGCCCTTCTCCGTAGCCCTTTACGTCGCGAAGTATCTACCCCCTGGACGATATAGGTACTAACTTTATGAATATTCCCTTTGTGACGTAGGATGCACTCGTTCACTTAGAAAACGTCGGCGTTGTTCGACGAACGACAGTCCATCGGACAACGCGGAGTGCCGTAATGGATGAGGTATTATTTTGTCGAAAGAAAAGGATTAAAAGAGGACAAAGAATCGTCTCTTCGAGTACGTCGTAAGAAGATTACGTTGGTACAAAGCGGCTCGTTAAAGCAAAGCCGAATGCGTCTAATGACTCGGTCTTGCTAATGCGGTTGGAACTATTATCATCGACTAATAATTTGCTACGTTTCGAGATAGCTCGTAGATATATATATATATTTTTTTTTAATAATTAATTTAATTTATGATACATCATCGTCGTCGTCATCGATTATCAGAATTCGTTTCATCGTCAATTTTCTTGTTTTCTTCATTCACGTTGCTCTAACAATATTATAAATTGATATATTCCTTTCTCTTCTCGTTCGTAATCAAAAACAAAAGTTGTATCATTTGACGTTTACAATAGAATATTGTATTATCGATCAATAAGGATCTTGATCTTACTTAAACTCTTTACCTTCCATTTATATTTCTTAACTCGTCATTGCTTATTTTATGAATTGTATTATTCATTTAATTCAGGGAATATTGATCTTTGAATTAATTTTAGAAAGGAAAAGATATTCAGACGAATGTGTAACTTTAAAGTTATATAACTATGTTAAGAATTAATATCATCGAAAAGAGGACGACGATTCCTTTAACATACTTGTTCCCGAAACGCGTAAGTGCACGATGTGAATTGGTGAGGTCACTTATGTTTACCGTCGACCGACTATCGCGCTCGGATGCAAACAATCGCAATGGTTGCGTTGGTACTCCATGAGGTCAGCCAACGTCGAATTAATTATGCACCGGAACTCACTCGGTTCTCGGCGCGTGTATGCTCCTGCTCGTTCGTTCGTCTACCACCAAGCCCGTTGGCCAATTAACTCGAAAAACAATCGCGAGTACGGGAAAGCTGTCTGCTTTACTAGCTGCTCGGTTTGTCAGCTGAAAGTCTAACGAAAATGGCAAAACGAGAAGACGGTGAAAGTACGAACTAGAAACGGTACATTTTCATTTCATTTCTTTTCTATTTATCTTCCTGTTTTACTTTTTCTCGTGTACCGACACGATTATGCTTTTAATTCTTGCATCACCATAGTTACGAGAACGAAAGTATGAATTTTTGCGAAATTTTTTTTATCGACTATCGACGATCCTTCGATAGTGATCGACGATTTCTTTGAGCAATATGAAAGAATTTCATATTTAATCGATTTGATCAATTAACTTTTTTCTTCGTTTCCTTATCACTTCTTTTTCACTACTATTAAATGTAACTTACGTATCTATCGATACTATCTTCACTTATAAAATTTTATTTTATAATCCAATTAAATTGTACGCCTGTACGTTAACCTATCGAAAATTTTCCCGACTAACGTAATATACTGCAATAATTGTCTAATCCATTTAAAAATCCATTTAGAATTTAGAAATGTATCTTCCATTTAAAAATTATTAAGGTCTACGATATTAATCTACCTCGTCGAATTTTTTCTCTTAAAAGAGATCACGTAAAAAGATTTTTACAAATATATTCCAAATTTTAAACCACTTAGCTGATTATACCTACGAACTAATTAATATTAAACATACTCTAAATACACAAATTTCCTTTATAACGTTCAAAAATAAATTTTATCAGGGACATATTCTTTCTTTACCAGAACCAATGATATATCGTCGAATCGTATTCACCGTGAAGTTATTCCTAAATCTCGAAGCGAGCGATCACGTAGAAATCCAAGAAGAATCAAATAAAGGAACTAACTAAGGAATCTAACATTCCCTAGCGAATATTTCTTAGCTCGATTCGAACTTTATCTTATACTAGTAGTAGTAGCAGCAGTAGTAGCATTAGTAATAGTGTAATAATAGTAGAGTATGTGAGATAAATAAAGGAAGAAAAAGACAGAACGGATATAGAGAATTCGGAGTGCCGGACGAAAAGGGTGAAGAGAGCATAGGGAAGAAGAGAAGGGGTGGTGAAGGACGTGGTGGAGCGACGGGGATTGAAGGGGGAAGGGAGAGGTGGGAGTGGGTGGTACCTAGTGCGAGGCATTAATCCCGTTTAGCTTGGGTTTATTGCTCGCGCGAAGTAAATTGGTAGAGCCGGTGCTAAATAGCAGGAATACAGTTTCCACATCGGCCGTGGAGTACGGTTTCTCCGTCACCTCCGCTCGATGAACCACCACCCCTACGGTTGGTGGCCCATACTTGTGAAGGGGGGTAGGAAGAGAAAGAGGGATAGAGAGAAAGAGAAGGAGAGAAAGAGAGAAAGGGAGAGAGAGAGAGAGAGAGAGAGAGAACGAAAGGGGCAAAAGGGTATGGGCCACACGACCTCTGTTCCGTTTCTGGCTCTGGCTCGACGAATCGGGAAACCGTCGACCGGATGGACGAGCTGGTAGTTTCACCTACACAAAGACAGAATACTCGTCCGTGGCAATACGTATATAACTCGAATCACTAACACAGAAGTGGTCCTGTATGTACCGACATTCCGACGAGGGTCGGAAGGTACACAGTTATTGCATTAACTCATCATTGTCATTTTTATCACGTGCCCACTTGAATCAACAGAGACTACTCCTCTCTATATATCTCTCTCTCTCTCTTTTCTGTGGTCCAGCCTGTATAGTACAACCGTCCTATCTCTTTCCTTCTCTCTCTTTCTCTTTCTCTCTCTATTCGAGCTCTACTAATCGTTGGCCCGGCAGTTCCGCGGCTTCCTGAAAAGCCGGCAACTCGTTTCGCGCGACTCTCGGCCCTCGTGTAACTTGTACTTGTGTGTATACGTGAGACAGAGAGAAAGAGAGAGAGAGAGAGGGAAAGAGAGAAATAGGAAAAAAGGGATAGCGAATGAGTGAGCGAGTGAGTGAACAAATGAATGAGTGAATGAGTGAGAGAAGTATGCGAAGAGTAGAGATAGGAGAGGGTGAAAGGCGTCGCTGTTGACTCCAATCCTATTTCCCCGCTCGTCCTTTACCGTGGATTAGCCGCTAACGACTCGTGTTACTCGTTCGCAACGCAATTTTTCCCTCCACCCCTTGCCCTCTATCCCTATCCTCTCCTATATATCCTACCCACCGTCACGTATCTCTAGAATTTTCTCTACCTTCCTATCTGTAAATTACATTAAAGTATCTTTAATGTTACTAGTCGTAGAAAAAAGTACAGCATTGTCTATTCACATCGATGATTACGTTGATTATCATCAGCCTAACAATTTTTGCAAACTTCGCTCGCGATCTGACGTGAGATATCAATTGAATAATATAATATTAGCGTATACGACTTATGAATATAAAACTCGATATAAAATATAACTCGATACCGAAATATACATTTAAAGTAGTCAATCTATTTATTCGTTTAATTAAATATTATATTCGAATTAAAAATGGACTCTGGAGAAAGAGAGATATTTCGAAAGGACGGTATGTAGGAAAACTTTATGGAGTTTGTTGTTGTTGTTGTTGTTGTTGTTGCTGTTGTGTTAGCAAGCAAGAGAAGCGAACAGATGATATAGGTAAGTACGTAGCAATATTTCACCTTACATATTTCATTCTCGTCTAGGGAGATCCTTCCGAATATATTTCTACGATGTTGCTTATAGTCTAGTCGTGCAAAGCTAGCTCTAATAAAGTACATCTTCGACGTTGTATAGTCGAATATATATCTAGAGAGAAGACACGACGGTAAAGCGTGAGATTCAAAGGGAATGCGTGAGAGGATTCTTCGGTTGCATCAATGCTGCAAAGACCGAAGTCCGGCTCGGGCCTTGAGAAAATAACTTATTCAAGAACGTCGGCGTTATGGCGAACTGGAAGGCTCCGACACACACGTACATATGTATACATATACCAACATAGCTCTATCTCTTAAACCAACTCCGACGAATAAAGATAGACAATATGTGAAGTTCCTGATGGCAAAACCACGAGCCTCTGGAATCTTCCGAAATTCCGAAACTCAAAATCGTTTCGTAACTATTTCGTCGATATCGAGTCGAACGCTCACACTCTCTACTATGGTCACGAAAACACCTTTGACATTCTTTTACTCGTAATTAACTATCACCTTCTATTGGACGGACTGATTTAATTAATAATCAAATTAATAAAGAAAAGTTATTTTACTAGAAATCGTTTATAACAAATTTTTTGCAACGAATCTTCACTAACTATAGGTACGTTTCTGTTTATAGATATTAAGGGATAGAGAAAAAGAAATTATTTGTTCAAATTATTTATAACAAATTGTTCGTAATGAATTGTCAAATGATCGTTAACGATGATGATCGAAGGAGAAAAAAAGTTGATAGAAAAATTTATCCTTTATAATAATCTTTCTTTTATGTCTCTATGATTTTTAGTGGTAGAGATATTTAAATGTAAGTAACAGATGATTACCTTGATACACTGACCTACTTAATTTTTTAAAAGTCCATTGATCTACGTACATTCCTGGAACACGCAGATCAGCTGGTCATCGTAAACAGATTTTTCTATTCACTACGTAACGTACACCTGTTTTTACTCATACTAGGTATCTAATGGTAATCATGAATGGCGAACTTCAAATAGCTATATCTTTTGAATGAAAAATCGTAGATACGTGAAATAAAAATCATTTTTAAAAAGAAATTGCCTTTTTTTTTTTATCTACGTATACATTTTAATATTATCGACATAATAGAGATCGTATGAAAAATATTTCGTAAACACGTATTTTGTAAATCGTTAAGTACAACATTTCGATGAATTTCTACAATCAATTTTATTAATTATTTGACGATGTTTTATAGTAACAAAATGACAGTGCTAATGTAATTACATTTATAATAATCAATCAAATTAAAACAAAATTATTAAAATAAAAGCATCGAATTTATTCATACTTTATATTCTAAACTAACAATCCGAAAAGAAATTCTTTTTCTCTTCTTTTCTTAACAAATCTTCACGAACGCAAACTTTCCAAGCCATAATTAAAACCATACTTGAGATCAAATCAAATAAAAATTAATCAATCGCATATTTCTTGAAGCTTTACGAATAATAAAAAAAAAGAAAAAAAGAAAAAACTCTAATATTTATCTCTAACCATCTATACGCTATTCTAACAATAACAACAAAAATGAAAAACGATTACATCAAATTCTAATCTACTATACGAAGAAAAATTGAAATAAAATGTACAATGTCAAATGACCATTAAGCTTTTATGATTAATGATGACTTCTCTTTACATTAATCTCTTTAAATTAATACGATTTTATCAAAGATCGTAAACTCTTATGAAATGAAAGACGTCGTCATATAACGCGAATCATTTCAAGAGAAGTGGACGTTGAAACGGCAGGATATTTTGTATTGTCTCCGCGTCAGTTGGGCCTGGCCACAGGCAAACGGGGAAGGTAGTAAACGGTTGGATTAATTAAGCTCGTTTGTCCGACGATTCGCGTCGAAATCAAATCGTGCTGATCGCGCGCGCGTGCGATCAAGCGTTGGGCTTTGGGTTAGCAATAGCGAAGGAACATAACGAATGGAGCACTCTCTCTCTCTCTCTCTCTCTCTCTCTCTCTCTCTCTCTCTCTCTCTCTCTACCTCTCTCTTCTTCTCTCTCTAGCTCTCTCTCTAGCTCTCACTCTCTCTCTCTCTCTCTCTCACTCTCTCTCTCTTATAGAACTAACCGGGAAGCAGAGTCAAGGGGGCGTTACGTGAGCCCGTCGGTCACCATTACTAAGCATTGTGTCTGCGGTTCCAAGCGATTTGTACCCTTGCCGACCACGCGTCAGGGACATTTATTAAACCGGTGCCACAATACAGATCCTATCCTTCTCCATTTACCTACCCCGATGTAAAGAGAGAGAGAGAGAGAGAGAAAGAAAGGGTGAGAGAAAGAGAGAAATACTCGAGTTATTCGATAGCTTGGATATCAACAAGATCTTTATAAGCGATCATAATCATAGCTTTCTTGATACCCGTAATCTATCTTAATACGAAAATCGATGTTTAATAAGTTCGAACGTTCATGTTTCCTTCCGGGAAAGAATATGATAATGAAAAGAGAAGAAGTGGTACATGATAAGTATATAATATCGAATAAATATTAAGATTTGTGATTAATGATGATCTCTGTTTAAATGAATACGCGTATTAATTCGTTTTTATCAATGATCGTTCGACTCCTATGAAGTGAGATTTATTATTTTTAATCATTATTTTAAAGAAAATTATTATCTTAATAAACGTAATTCTAAGATAAATGAAACGTATTGGTCAGCGCGCTCGTGCGAAGGAACTTAATTATTTTACTAAGCTTGTTATTTTGCAGTAAATGATTTTTAAAATATTGAGACGATTAATTATTATTTAAGACGATTGAGTCTTAAATTCATTTCCAAATCGCGATAAAAAAAATGACCGATGGCACAAGCTTCGTAAAATAACTCTCCTACGAATTAATGAGAAGGAAATAAAATTTTTTTTTTTTTATCATTATAGATTCTTCGCAGAGTAAAACAATATTAAAATATATAAGAATTTATAGCAATACATTTTTCTAAGAATTTGACCGATTCGAATACAATATAATTGTTGCGTGATATTTGTGTATCGTTATTTGCGCTGGATATTCCTAATTCTAATCGTAATTTAGAGAGACGACCGATGTTGCCAATTAAGCTCGACTGTTTTTAGTGAACTATTCGAGATCGAAAATGTATCTGTCTACTGTTACACAACTTCGTGCAAACTATTCGCGAAAACGATAATGAAATTAGAAGAGAGAAACGGAAAGGCAAAGAGAGGAGGAGTTTCAGTTAAAAAAAGAAAATGTTTGTAAAGGTAAGGAATGATCCTTATTGGTCGTAGACGTCTCAAGATAGTTTGCTCGGAATATTTAAACAATCTGATCTGTGGTCGTCCCTTATCCAAAACGAACGTAGTACCGCACGAGTTGTTATTTGAGAGAAATTGTTATTGAAAGGTTTCTCTAGAGACAAAATCGTTTGTCTAAGATCGTTTTATCTAAGAATCTATTTTCTATGTTCTTTTATCGGCCCGATTTAATACATTCTTCAATACTACGTGTTCGACTAAAGAATAATTAAATTCGAACAATGGTAGCAATGCAATGTCTTTTATCCAATGAACTTTTTTAACTCTCAACGTTCAACAAATTCCCAAGAACAAATATTTTCTATAGTGATATATAAATGCATATACAACCCATAAAAGAAAGTCTTGTGAATCCCTGAATATACGCAAATGCATTTAATACGTCAATATTAAATACATAAACTATTTACACATTAATAATTCCCAAATATAAAAGTTCCTAAAACGTTTCGCAACGCAATTTATATTACTATATCTAAAAAAAAAAAAAAAAGAAAAACATTTCTGCTAAACGATCTGTCCCAATCGCGCAACATAGAGATAATAATTCCTATGGATCAAAAGTTAAAAGACTCGATTAACGATGTAAGATCCTTTCGTGAAGGTAATCATCAAAAAAAAAAAAATTAAAAATAAAAAAGAAACAAAAACGAATAAACGAAAAGATAAGAACAAAAGAAAATGAAACGAATGGAAAATAAAAATTTGAAAAAGAAAGAGACCAAGGGAATATAAAAAAAAAAAAATTAAATAAAGCAAGAGAGAGAGAGAGAGAGAGAGAGAGAGAGAGAGAAAGAAGAAAAAGAAAAGCACACGAACTTCCTAAAAGGATTTCCTTTTACAACGTTTCGTATATACGAAAGCGAACACACATCGGTCGTTCGTCAAACACGAAAGCACCGGACGCATCGAGCGTGTTCGTTGAAATTAAACAGCGTTTCCTCGGTGCACTATTCCCTCTCTCTCTCTCTCTCTCTCTCTCTCTCTCTCTCTTGTCATTCACAGGCACACATTACGTTCCTGTGTACGTTTATACGTGTACATAAGTGTATATGTTAGTGTGAGTGCGCGCACGTCCACGCTCCTAGTGTCCTGCCTCCCTCTTACGCCGTCGAATCTCGTTTACACCGAAATACTCATTGAGCGAGCAAACAGAAAGTGGGCAGACCGATTGAAGCGCAGCGTGAGCACGCGCACATCGCTCGATAGCGCACCCTTTTTCAGATTCCGTTCGATTTACACGTGCCGCCTCTACGAGAGAATATTTCGACGGAAATCCTTTGGCCATACCTTCCGTCCATCGTCCTTTACGTTATAGGAATTACTTATTGATCTTAAACTACGTCGAGACCGTTTCCTATCTTTTTCTTTCTTTTTTCACTCTATCGAATTCTTAAATATCGATACGCGTAGAATAGTTTCAATTCGTTATTTTAATACTTTTGTTAAATTATTTATATTTGCGTAGATCTGTGTGTGTGTGTGTGTGTGTGTGTGTGTGTATTTGTATATTTGTATTCGATATGATTTATATTGTAAGATCCTTTCTTCGTTGTTTCATTTTATTGAATCTTTTATTTTAAGTATTTCCTTAAACGATTTTTATTTGTGTATATCTATTTATTTATTTATATTTCATACGATTTATATCGTAGGAGGTATTATTTTTGAAAAGGATGCAGATATAATGAAAGTGTTTTGTAATTTAAATTAATTTTGAGTAAGTAACATACATATATAATTTAACAAAATATAATTCAGTTAAATTTACTTTTCGTATTAATGAAATAATTAATTAAAATAGTAAAACGTTGTACGAATAATTTTGTATAGATATGAATATGATCTGATGACGAGGTCGATTTAACAAGGGCAACGTTATGTTTAGAAATGTTGGATGCCTCGTTGAATCACTTAGGAGTGTTAATTACGACGGAAAGTTAGCGTATTAACGTTCAGACGTTCAGGATGATGCTCGTTTTACACGCTTCACCGCTTTGCTAGCTTTGAAACTACCTGTCACATTTACTGAAACAATGACTTATCTCTCTCTCTCTCTCTCTCTCTGTCTTTTTAATTCAACAATACGTAATCCTAGAAACATATCTTTAACATAACTACGTAATAACGTTATCTATCCTCTCATATCAACCTATTTTTTATCGTATAGAGTGAATTAAAATGTTTAACATTAGACACATTTAATATTTTATATACAATAATTTGTAAACATCTACGTAGATATATAAATTGATAATAAAAGTATTGAAAAAAGAAAAAAAGGAAAAGTATAAAATACAGTATATCTATTTACATATATAAACACGATATTTCTATCTGAAATATTTCAATTTCAAATTAATTAGATTTTGAATAATACAAGAGTAAAAGTTTGCAAAGGAATTAGACCAGAAAACCGACGTGAGATTATGCTCGCGAGAGTATGAATCATGTGATTAAAATTAACCCTTATAAAAAGCTGTCGTATGGTAGCAGAAAGGAAAGAAGTGAGCTGGTGCAAAGGAGAAAGATAGAACGAGTTAGAGTGAGTCGAGTTGAGTCGAGTTCAGCCATATTTTCGTGAACGTGGACTGGCCGTTGTATTTTCTGACTGGTGTGTATATATACATATAAATATATATACATATATATGTATGTGTGTGTATATCTCCTCCACCCTTTTTACCCCCCGTTGGAACTTCCTAATAAATTCATAAGCTGGTAAAAGTGATAATGCGTACAACCCTTTCTCGCGCTAGAAACCGACGGTGAGACGGTAAACCGAGTACGAAACATCGGCCACGAAATTATTAAGCTGAGAGAAAGAGTAAGAGAGAAAAAGAAAGAGATATAGAGAGAGAGAGAATATGTGAAGACCAAGTTTTTTTAAGATGGCGGATGATTTTGAATAAAACAAGACGTATCCCTCAATGCATCTTCTCATTAAGAAAAAAAAAGGAACGTTATACTGAATAAAAAAGGAAGATAAACAGTATATGAAAGTTTCGTTTTACGATCATAGAATTTCTTAAAGAAAATTTTACAGGATATATACATAATTCTAAAATAAAAAAGATCGAAACTATTACGAAATAATTAAACTTTCATGAAAAATTATCTATATATATATATATATATATATATATATATATATATATATATATATAATTTTTTTCCGTTCTTTTTTTCTCTTCAATATGCTATCTCTTTCGAACTTACTGAAGCGAATGTCTGGTAAATATGATATCGAGCGAGAGAACTTTTCACAGGCGTAACTTTTCAATTAAAACCACCATTTCACGGTATATCTTCAATTCTTCTGTTCTTCTTTCTTTCTTTCTTTCTTACTTGTTTTTTCTTTCATTCTTTTTTTTTCTTTTTTAATCTTTCCGCGAACCCCATGAAAACGAGGAGAACGAGATCGCCAAGAGGCAAAGAAATTTCGCATGAGATAATTATTAATTCGTTTATTCAGCGCGTCAACGTTTCTGGATTTTCATCGTTCTCGTATGTGTAATATGTATATAATGTACATACATATATATATATATATATATATATATATTTATACATATACTATATGTACTTACGTATGAAACATCGTTTTCTCGTTCGACCAGGTTAAATTAAACAGAAATCCGTTTTGGAAATATTATTTCTTGTACTAACAAAATATACACGTGTATTGTCTTTGCCGACGACGACAAACGAAAGAACAAGTTGGGGACTTAATGAAAAGCGAACTAACGACCCATGACTCCATCATTCCTTCCTTTTCTAACATGCATTTTCTTCTCTCTCCTTTACCTTTTTCTATTTACACGTCGAACGTATAACCTACATTTCACCCCTACGACGCAACGCGTAATTGCCTGCTCGAAATCTTCTGCACGTGTTGCCAAACGCTTTTGAACACGAAATAATACGTAAAAAATTCTAAAAAAAAAAATGATTACAAAAGTATTAGTTGCTTCGTTGCTAAAACCACGAATTACATTTAATGTTATAATTAATATTTATAATATATGTATGTATAATATTTTGTAGATATACGATCAATAGATTATCCATTTTTTTTTCTCGCTTAATCGCATAGTAAATTAATTTGTTTCAAAAATATTATCAAAACTAACGAGCAACGTGATACTATTCGACAGAATGAACGGAAAAATGTTCTACGAAAGATCGAATTTCTTTCATCCTTCGTTAATAAAATAAAAGGAAAAAAAGAAGAAAAAGAGAAAAAAGAGGAAAAAAGGGAGAAAAGGGAAAAAAAATCTTGTAAAAAATCTAAACCGATAGTACCTACCAAGCTTTAGCTACACACGAACAAGGAAATGAATAGTTCCTTTTTTTTCTCTATTTTCTTTTACTCTCGTTAACGCTTGGCGAGTTTCCTCGGTGATTTAATTGCACCTCCATTGAAATTCGATCAAAGCTCGTCCGCTAATTAAACGCTTCCATGACGTTGCTATACGAATATCTATTTACTTATCGATCTTCACGTGATATAGTCTAGAATAGTATCAAAGAATTTCGGAAAAACTTTGGATCTTCCATATTTTGTCATCGACACAATTACTAACATTTTATTGAAACAATTTAAAAACAGTAAGTACTTCGAGAGATACACTAAAAAAAAAAAATATCTTTTACATATACAAACAATTTATCACGTTCGTGAAAGTCGATTCTATGTATGAGCTTATCTTAATCATTTCGATAATCAAAATATTGAGGAAAATATAAGACGTATTTTATATACCTATATATATCTTTTTAATTGCCACTATCACCTGCCATGAAGAAGTTCTTTGATCGTATTTTGCGATATACATATATCGATTAATCGTTTATTAACTTATTAAAATATCACGTTTAGTATAAATAAAATCGAGTTATTCTCAAACGAGAATAACAATGTAATGAAAACGGATCGATCAATTAAAGGTTTAGGCGAATTCAAAGGATTCCTCCGGCGAAATGCATTCTCCATCTTGTATTTAGGCATTCCTCGAGGAGGATGCGACATTCGGTCGCACGTTCCAAGTAGGAGTAGAGGAGAGTTCCCTAAAACCGCAGTGACCTCCAATTATCCTGTGGATACCACGTGGTACGACGCGTGGTCCCCCTATGGTCCCCATGGACTGTCCGCAAACATCCCTAACGTCGCTCTTCTCCGTTACCTCGGATGCCCCTCAGATTAATTAATTATTAAAATAACCCCTTTCGGCGAGACATTGTTATCACTTTCGATCGAATTAGAACGTAGCAAGGAAACCAAAAAAAAAAAAAAAAATAATGTAGACCGATTAGGCGGTCAATAATTAAACGTGTAAAACGAATAATCGAATACGATACGGATATACGTAAATATAACGAGAAAAGAAAAAAGAATAATTTCTTAAGGTCTTCTTAAAATCCGATTTTTATCGAATTAATACTAGTTTCGGTTTTGCTTATAATTTCGATACGAATATACTACGTATGTAAAAGAAATGTTTAGTTATTTATGTGTTACTTGAAATATAATACTAATAGAATGATACGATAAATTATATGAATGATATGAATATAATGCATGATATATTATACATGATATATTATATGAAGAATGTTAAAAGAGAATATGAAAGTAAAATTAATTTGTGAGACTTACATGATGTTCTTCCCACTACGATCTGAATGTGACTGCCTTGACGAACAAAACAGAAAAGCGTTATACGCACGAAAAGGACGATACGGAAACATAGAGGTCACATCGCCACGAGACAATCTACGATCGATATTTATATGTAAACATTAGGTCTAACGAAGTTGTTTATTTTATTTAACTCCGTATAAAACCTACCCTTCATAAATTATTCTTTTCGTGTTTACAAGAAAGAAAAAAAAAAGAGAATACACGACATAAGACTTATCGTATACCTTATATAACGTAATAAACATAAAAACTTTCAAATACGAAATAACGATTAGATAATTTCCTTGCGATAAAATAAAATAATATCAAAATTATTAAATTACTAAATTTGAGATATAGACATAATCGTGTGACTTATAATGAATTAATTAATTATAGAATATTATTATAGAAATAACAAAATAATAATAAATGTTCAAAAAGTTACAATTTTATCAATAAATAATTTTACCACAAATGCTTTACAGTAATAATATCTACGCATACACACACACACACACACACACATAAACTATTCGTTAGTAAATAATTTAAAAAAATATTACTAATCGTCTAATCGAATCGCAACTTTTAATTGAAATACCACGTGAGTTAGTTAACAATCGACTTTTTCTTTTTTTCTTTTTTTCCTTTTTTCTTTTTCCATTTTCTTCACGCTTAATTCTCTCCCCAGTTTCTCAGCGACCACATTTCAAAGGGGTTAAGGGTCGACTGTAAGCTGGAGTGCAAAGGTCCGTCGAGTCTCAGTAAAATCAGAAGCCCTCATTAGGCATTCTGAGGTTGGAAGGGTGGTATCGCGTCGCTCGGCACCCTTCGTCTTCTTCCGTCGTTCATCCGTCGAGAATAGATGAGGGGACGCGTAAGACCGGACATTTCAATAAAACCGAGCAAACGCGCGGCTTCAAACCACTACGAGAGTACGATGGAGTTCTGGTCAGCAGATTCCTCGAGATCAAATTGCGCATGTTCTTGCCTCGTTTCCCTCCTTAATGAAACGGAATAAGACTCCTGACAATCGTATCGATCAAGTTTTGCTTATATCTATTTGCGATCCTTTCAAACTCAACTTGGATCATTATTTATCACTTTTTTTTTTATTGATACCATTACGTTGTAAAAGAAAGTTATGATTTAATTTGAATTTCTTAGTCAAACAAATCGAAACATTTTCGATTTGTTATTTTTCTTAATAATTTGTTTTTTATACAGCATTATATTTGAATAAATAAAAATGATAAGAGATTATGAGAAATATTTAAGATAGATTCAGTTAATTTTTGTCTGTTATAATATATCGTAAATATTGTATATTATCGAAGAAATGTATATCGTAATTATTATATTATATTCTTAATTTTAATAATAGGTATTCTTTATAATCAATCATATTTATAAAATATATTTAATCATGTGAATCAAAGAAATAGAATTTACTCGTATATAATAAAGAAAATTTAGTATAAATCGATAAATTCACTCGACGTTTCACGTAATGTTTCTCGTTTTACAAAAATATAATAGACTATTATTTACTCGTACTATTATACACAGTATTGAACTTCTAAAAAATATTATAAAAATTTTAAATGGTTAAAGTACGACGTTGATCATTAATTATTCGCCATAATAGTTAATGCTTTAATAAGATTCGTGAGTTTGTGATAAACTAATTTAGCGGTTTATTAGATAAACTAATCAGACGAAATTAGTAAATTGATTGATTGCTTAACTGTTGGACTAGTTAAATGGCCCGGCTATCTGATTAGTTAATATTTCATTCAATTTTATTGAATTTCATTGAGTTTATCTCATTAATCACTTACGATTATAGTCATAGTATTCTCTAGTTTCTAGGTATTTACTCGTCCAACATTTTTTATTATTTTTTCAATTTCTTTTATTTAATCATAAACATAGATTATATATATATATTATATTATATATCGTAAAAAATTGAATAAGTTCGAAAGAAAATGATTAAATAAACAAATGAGATCATTAAGTCAGAGTTTGAAACTATGCAACGTGATTTAAAAGATGCTTTCAAACAATAAAAAAGAAAAAGAGAAAAGGACAAAAAAGAAATCCAAAAGAAAGAAGAGAGAACAACGCAACATGCAGCAGACATAAGGGGGTTGGTTCAATTAAAAGAAAAAAAAAAAGAAAAAGAAAAAAAAAGAAGATAAAATAAATAAAATTCAAAGATGTAAGTACGTAAAGAAAAAGAAAAAAGAAAAAGAAAAAAGAATATTATATACAAGCAGACAATCTAGATGAGTTTCATCCTTTCATTCTTTTTCCTTTTCTCTTTCTCTTTCTCTCTTTCTTTTTTCTTTCTCTCTTTCTTTTTCTCTTTCTTTTTTCTCTTTAAACGTTTAAATGTCCCTTAAAGGAGAGGAAGGAGAGGACGATAGCTGTTTCGAGGGTGATCTTATTGAAGTACAGTTTCTAGAGTAATATCATTGACTATACGAGAGAAAGAGAGAGAGAGAGAGAGAGAGAGAGAGAGAGAGAGAGAGAGAGAGAGAAAGAGACAGACAGACAGAGAGACACAGAGAGAAAGAGAGAGAGAGAGAGAGAAAGAGAGAGAATATGGAGAAACAGATAAAAAGAAGAAAAAGAAAGGTAAAGCGGAATGGTAGCGATAAAAGTATGAGAAACGCAATTTGGCTCTCTCCGTAAAAGGAGGAAAAGGAAGTAAGGTAGGAGGGAATGAGGTAAGAGTAGGAGGTAGGTAAACGTGTGCCAGGAAACTTTTCTCGTGTAGTTTTCCTGGTCCACTGAGCGCGAGAAACGGCACCAGGAAAACGGCCTTCCGGAATGTCGCTCGTCGTCACATCGATTCTCTCGAATTAGTGAAATCATTATTTGACCTAACTTTCTCTCTTTTTCTTCTTTTTTTATCTCTCTTTCTTCTTCTCTCACCTCCTTGTTCCAGGAAACAGAAAATATCTGTCTATCTAAAGAGAAAGAGAAAGAGAGAGAGAGAGAGAGAGAGAGAGAGAGAGAGAGAGAGAGAGATCTCTCCCTTTATAAATCCATCTCCCTCGATATCGCACGTGTATTCGGATCGAAAGGACAGCTAGGCAGCCCTTCGACGTCCCTATCTCGATTCTCTTCCGCCATGAAAATTCGATCTTGATTCGAGCCCAAAGAAAGATACTTCGAATCGTTCTGACGATAATCCAACCCGACTAAAATGATTAACGCTTAGAAAACGAATTTTCCAAGGACTCAGCTACGTTCCGCTTCGTCTCCACTACCCCACGTTACTAATGGAAACGATCATTACTTTGAATCATGTCTTTGAAATAGTATTTTAGTTAGTTATTATCTTCAAACGATCAATGAGAATGAATTCTTTTTTTTCTTTTCTTCCTTTCTTTTCTTTCTCACATTAGAGATTATTAATTTGTAATATTGTTAATGATATTATCAATGTGTAATAAAATCAATCGTAATCAATCGAAATAAAATATTCCGCTTTTTAACTTTTTTTCTTTTTCCTTTAAAAATCACGTAATCTCTCTCTTTCGTTCTCTTTCTCTTTCTCATCTACTTTAATAGAAACTTTAACGTAGACATAAATATATCTATACAGACACACATACATACGCTTTCTATCCTTCCGTGCAGTTCGATCAGGGACACAAGTAAGAAAGTTGGAATTTGTTCGACGGCTGGGAACCAGGACCATCGGTGGTCACGCTTCATTTCGTCGTGTTCAACTAGCCCTAACCGTTCCTCGTTTCTTTTCTAAGTAGTCCCAAGCTCTTCTCTACGAACCCATCTTTCTCTTCACCGTCGTGGAAAAGAGAAAACTGTTCGATACACGCCTGTACGAACCTATAAAAATCACGCTTCCCCTTTCTCTCTCTCTCTCTCTCTCTCTCTCTCTCTCTCTCTCTTTCTTTTTTATTTCCCTTCTCCTTCTATCCTTTATTTTAGCAGGAGTCACGAAACCAGCGAGTTCCACTTCTCTTTCCTCACTCTCTCGCAAAAGCACACCCTTTGCCTTTTTTCTGCCCCTTTTTTCCTCTCGCGAGCGAAAGCCACGGAGTCGTATATTGGATCACGACGAGGGATAAATAGGAATCGGTTCGGGTCCTTCGAAAGAATTTACAGAACGTTCTTTCCTTCTTTTCTTTTTTTTTTCTCTTTTTACATCAGACACGAATAAATCTACTATTTTAATATGTTATTACAACTTCAACCGATATAAAAAAGAAAAGAAAAGAAAAAAAAAACAACAACGACAAATTGTTCTCTCAAAATACGATCAATTCGAAATAATTAAAACATCGTCGTTGAGTAAAAGATAAAGGGAAAAAGGAAGAACAAAAGGAAAAAAAGAAAAAGAAAAGAAGAATGAAGGAACAAAAACAAAAATAATTCTTGGCCTTGAAACGCATAGTAATACTGCTCGAAAAAGGCTAATAGGTATCATTTTGTCGTGGTAGTTGTCCAACGATGGCACGTTAAATAATGGTATATGCTTTGTAGTCTGACGCAAGGGAGAGCAAATTGTTAGCTGGTGAAGCAGACCGAAATGGATAGAGAGACGGTAACAACGGTGATGACGGATACATGAGCGCTAGATAGAAAGAGAACAAGGAACCTTTAAAATCTCTTGCATCTGAACATGAGAAACGTTCAAACAGACGGTACATAAACGGAACAGAGAAAGTCCACACCGAGAACAAGAGATTGGCGACTGAGCGTGCATAAAGCCAAAGCAAAGCTACGTTTGGTCAGTATTCGACGCACTATACGGATGTTTAATTACTCTCTCTCTCTCTCTCTCTCTCTCTCTCTCTCTTCATAGAGATACTAAATATTCAAACGTCTGTGAGATGACTTGGATGAAGAGAGAGAGAGAGAGAGAGAGAGAGAGAGAGAGAGAGAGAGAGAGAGAGAGAGAGAGAGAGAGAGAAATCAGTGTATGTATATGACATCGTTTAACAAGTATATGAACGATATAAACGAGTCGGTAGCTTGTGTTCAACCACGTACATACGTTTCATTAAAACTAAAGTTGAAGTTCACTGCTACATCGTAATATACTACTCTAATTTTCTTGATTATTCATAGTAAATATATACACATATCTACGATAGACTACGTATATACATCCATAAATCGAACGAATGAAATAGCATAAAAGAATTGTTCATATTTAACAACGACGAGAAAATTGCTTTGATAATTCTCCCTCTCAACTGACCTTGAAAAATCCGAGTGGTCCGTCTACCCTTCTTCCTGTCCATCCTCCTGTTTTTTTCTTTTTTCTTTTTTTATTATCCCTTCGTCTGATCCTTTTCGCTTTAATTAGCTCCGTCAACCGGTAAACAATAAAACCTTATTTCTAACGAATTAATTTCGAACAATTCCGCGGGTTGGCTTTTAAGCGTGAGCTCACGGTAAACGCAACGGCAACGTCGGCGGCTTTTATTCCGCAGGGGTTTGGCGTCTCAAAACGTAACGAGCATCCCTTTCATGTAATACTATCTTCAACCCCGTGCCTTCCCGGAATTCCTGGGACGCGAACCTTAAGCCCCCTTAGGATCCTCTCGATGCTACGCTCGAAAGAGTATCTCTCTTTCTCTTTCTCTTTCTCCTTCTCCTTCTATCTCTCGTTCGTTTCTAGACGTTAAAAACAAAATATGAACTTTGAAGCTTTCATGAGTACCATTCCGAACTTCTTCGTATTTTCCAAGTACTTTTAATATACAAATAATTTATATCGACTGTGATCGATACTTTCATTTCGGATCGTTCAAAAATCTGATTCAAATCTTTTTACTTGTTCTGTATATATATATATATGTGTGTGTGTGTATGTTTGTGTATGTATAGCAGAAAAAGAAAAAGGGAAAATAAAAAGAAAATGAAATTAAATCGAGCGGTAACTATATACATGAAATTACTGAAAAAGAAATTTATTTATGAACGTAATTAAAACTTTCATGTCGAACTTATTTTTTCCTCCTACAAATTCTATATATAAATACATAAAGTTATATAATTAAAACTTCTCTTTTACACTTTTATGAAACATTAATATCCCAGGAAAAATATCCTCTTTATACCTAATAATATCCATTATTAAATAAAAGATCCCGAAGAGATTATTAAACTGAAATTACCAACTCGCTTAATACTAATTTCTTAACATAAACACGTATTTACTCGATACATGAATTTCAAACGATCATAAGAATGAAAAAGGAAATGTAATAATACGATGCAAGGAGTAAGAGACAAACATCTCTCTCTTTCTCTCTTATGACCCTATACAATCATGACAATATATAGGGGATCCCCATCGAAACTTTGGAGAACTGTTTCCGGTCGCTTCCGACGCGGATATTCAGTTTGATGGTACAAACCGGATATTCGACTGGTGCTCTTACGAAGTAGTTGCATGATCTAAGGATGCACGCGTTGTAATCTATAGAAGGAAGAGAGAAGGGATGGAATAATGGATCGATGAAAGTGGAAAGCCTAAGAGGAACTTGAAGAGAGGACAAAGAGGGAGAGAGGGAGGAAGAGAAAGGCTTATAGCACTACGAGTAGCTCATCTGCATTTCAAATGACGAACCGTACTGAAGGTATCGCGATCTATTATATATATATATGTGTGTATGTGTGTGTGTATGCATATATATATATATATATTCGTGTGTATGTATATCTGGTATATATAAGGCACCTGCTAAGTACACGCTTTCTCACGCTTTGTTCTCAAATACCGATCTATTCCAATCCTCTTCTTTCAATACGATACGAATAAACAGAGAGAAAGATAGACGAACGAAGAGAGCAAAGAGAGAAAGAGAAAGAGAGAGAAATGAATAGAAAGACAGAGAGAAAGAGAAAGAAAGAAAGAGAGAGATATATATATATATATAGATAAAAATAACATCACTTGCGGTCGAACCCTATAATGTTCTCATCCGATCCAAAGAAAAGGAATACCTACGGATTTGTGGCTAAACGGGCGGATGAATGAAAGTGAACGGAAGTTGGTTGTTACTTCTAGATCGACCAAACATCGACGTGGGTAAGTTGAAATGAGATTAGAGTACGTCGCTTGTGCTTTTGCTTAATTTAACGTTTAACCATCATCTCCAGATCAACAATTAAGCGTTGAAATTCGACGATTATTTGGACGAGAGAGAGAAACAGAGAGAGAGAGAGAAAGTTAAAGACGAATGTATAGAATCGACGGTACGTCGAAATTTCACGGTTTAATTAGTTTTGATAATATTTGGATTTGTTAATGATAGGAGAGAATTCGTCGGGCTAATTAATCCATTCGTCGATACTTATCGAAAATATAACGTACAAACAGACAGACCGAATATTTTCCTCGTAACTGTAATGTTTGTGTCCTCTTTTCTTTCGTTTTTTCTTTCTTTTTTTTTTGGCAATTAAGTAGGGACAAAAAAAAATATGAAAAAAGGAGAAAATAAAGACGAAGATAGCTCGTTTAAAATATAACGAAAATGACGTTGTCTCACGTAAAGCTCCGGGGACTTTGTGCTATGCGAAGTTACTCCAGAAATACTATCTTCTCGTTTTCTTTCTCTTTCTCTCGACCATACGTCACTTTAAATTCCCAACGTAGTTTATTTCCTAGGCAAACACGAACGCGTTTGCATCAAAGTGAGAAAAAGATAGAGAAAGAGACACATAGAGAAAAAGAGAAAGAGAGAGAGTGAGAGACACTGAAAGAGAGAAAGAAAAAGAAAAAGAAAAAGAAAGAGAGAGAGAGAGAGAGAGAGAAAGAGAGAGAATTTTATCGTTCCAACGTTTATACACTCGCCTAGTTTTTTATATCCCCGTCGGTAAAAACGAAAAGTCGAGAGATTCGTAAGGGAGGGGGTAAAAAAAGCGTCGAGTTTTCATAGGATTCTTCTTTCGAATTTTCGCGATCGTCCGTAAAATCGTATCGTGTAAATGGAAATAGAAATAAATAAAAGAAATGGAAGAAGATAAAGAGAGGGAGAGGGAGAGGGAGAGAATGAGGGTGAGGGTAAAAGAGAAAGAGAGATAGAGAAAAAAAGAGAGAAAGAGAGAGAAAGAAAGAGTCTAAGCTTACTTACCTTGCCAACTCCGGTGAGCTCCTTGACTCCTATTCGTCTGAGAAGGGCCGGTGGTGCCGGAGGCGGTGATTTGAGAAGCAATGCGGCGTATCCATTAGGAAAGATGGGTTGCTCTTCTGGTCCGATGTTCTCGTCACCGGAACGCCGTCGACGATGGGGACTCGACGAGAGGTTTAACTTCTGTGCGGCTCTGCGTAAACGGAAGAGATTATTAGATCTAGGTCATTAATTGGTCCATTAAGAAACTTTGTAAATATATACATTTATAAATACGTATACGTGATATCGTATATAAATAAGTTAAGAAATGTTCGGAGATATTATGATAAATGAAAGAAAAACTGAGTGCTGAGTGGTTCGTTACGAAAACCGTCTGTCCTTTACTCGAAGGTAAATAACATACTGACACAAAAACGTAGATGTAGGAAAAACAAACCACGTTTTCTCTCTCTTTCCCTCTTTCGTTCTCTCTTTCTTTTTTTCTTTCTTTCTCTCTCTCTCTTTCTCTCTCTCTCTCTGTCTGTCTTTTTCTGTCCTTCTCTCCGCGGAATATGTAAACAGTACTAAATACAATTACGAAGGAACGTGATCGATGAATTAAATTCTACGTAATATAGGTATATAAATAAAATTAATTGAGATTATTTAATTGTTTTAATAACTTTTATAATGAAAAGGTTATTAATTTGTATTAACCAATGATGATAATTAAACACAAATATTATGGTATTAATGAAAAGGCAAAGGAGGAAACAACGACGATAATTAAAAATCGGTAATATAAAATTTTCTCGGTACCATTCGTTCCGCTTGACAAATGTAAACAAGCATATATAGTTCGAAGGTAAATAACATATTGACACAAAACTGCGTAATGAAAATATAGAGGATTTCTATCTCTTAGCGATGGAATATATATAAACAAACGGATTTAAATATAATATTAAAATATAATATATTCATAAACGAACAATGCTATAATTATATTCGAAATAATACAAATCAAACTAACAATCAAGTTAATCGTTAAAATATAACTATGATATCTATTCGATCGACATTTTTATAAAGATTTTCATATAACATTAAAAACATTTCTGATACATTCTAAACATAACGTAAGTACATACTAACGCTTGATACGTTAACGAGGAACATGGTAACCATTCTCGACCTATATAGTACCTACGTCGTTTTCTCATCGTAGGAACCTAGATGAGCTAGCAAGAAAGCGATAAAAGGAAATTAAGGTGACTCAGACGATGTCTTACGTGGATTAAACGCACAACTTGCTCCCTTGAATCTCTTCTACCTTTGCTTATATGTATATAAGTCGATATATACATACATACATACATATACACATATATGTATATATATATATATATATATATATATATATATATATAT